>NC_079458.1:6937383-6939883 GCF_903798145.1 Danio aesculapii
AACCACTCAGAAAACCCTAGCAACGTCTTATCCACCCAGAACACTCTAGCAGCCAAATAGCAAACACCTTAGCAGCTAGCTAGAAAACCCTAGCAACCACCCAGAACACCCTAGCAGCCACCTAGCAACCAATTAGAAAACCCTAGCAACCACTCAGAACACTATAGCAACCACCTAGCAACACCTTAGCAACCACTCAGAACACCCTAGCAACACCTTAATAACCACCTAACCACCCAGAACACCCTAGCAGCCACCTAGCAACCACTCAGAACACCCTAGCAACCACCTAGCAACACCTTAGCAACCACTCAGAACACCCTAGCAATGCCTTAACAACCACCCAGAACACCCTAGCAGCCACCTAGCAAACAGCGTGCTCTAAGCTTGAATGCTCTTTTCGGGTACTTTCCTTCTGTGTTCACACAGAGCAGCATTCCAGCAAATTACCGCTAATGTTACAACTTCTCTTTCCGGAAAATTGCCACGAATTTACCGGGATTTTCAAAAAGGGCCCGTTCACACGTGCAGACCTTTCCGGAAAATTGTTTGTATGTGTGAAAGGGGCTATTATCAACCCAGGCTCATTCTGAAAACGTACCCCATATACAATTGTAGAGAGCACAAAATACGTCCCAGGAGCTAAATTTGCGAATCCACCAGAGGCTGCTGTGTATGCTTTTTCAGATCTCAAATTTCTCTCACGAGTGCCATTCGCGCCTACTTCTTGTGTAAATCCACCAGAGACCGCTGTCTGTCTGACTGACTGACTAACTGACCAATCGAATAACCCATCCCCTCCTTCCCTAAACCCAACCAATAGTGTTTCAAAAAACACAGATTAACCAGAGCCCACCCACTTCCCTAAACCCAACCGGCAGTGTTTTTAAGAATAATCCAGAAAAAGAAAAGTCCTCGCAGCTGCCTAATTTTTACCACGTTTACAGTTTTTACCACATTCTCACCCTTTTATTCACTTGTTTATTTGATTTTTTTTGGCTCTTTATTTTGTCTTACCTTCTTTCTGGAACCGTTTTTTGCTAGACTGGAAACTCAGTCATTGCAGTCAACTCAGCTTCACGTGACAAGTCGGCTGACATACGAGGTGGTAGGTGGGGTTGTCGCGGACGAAAAGTGAAGAACGGGGGGTGGGGGGTGATGTGTTGCGAAGGAAATTGACAACCGGGGGGTAGTCACAGACGAAAGTGAAAATTAGTAGGGGAGACGCGAAAGAAAGTGAACAGCGGGGAGGGGGTGCGCGTGAGGAGGGGGATCTGTAAAATGAGATGCTGGATCAGATTTCAGAGGTGCTGGATCCGGCTTGTTCCGGCACAAATTAAGCCCTGGTCCATACGCAGGTAAGTGGTCAGCTGGTTAACGTAACCGTAAAAAGAAACGCCGTCATACAGCCCCATAGCATTCGTTTTAAAGACAAAATGCAGCTATACGTACTCCCGGCTACATAATTCGCGATCTCCAGAAATGTATATAGGGGTACGTTTTCAGAATGAGCCTGTGTTGATCATTATACAATGACTTGGCTAATTACCCTATCTTAACCTAGTTTAGCAACTTTAACCTGAGTACTAAAATCTTGAAAAATATCTAGTCAAATATTATGTGCTGTCATCATGCCAAAGATAAAAGAAATTCGTTATTAGAGATGAGTTATTAACACTATTATGTTTAGAAATGTGTTGAAAAAATATACATTTGTAGAGAGCACAAAATACGTCCCAGGAGCTAAATTTGCGAATCCACCAAGGCCGCTGTGTATGCTTTTTCAGATCTCAAATTTCTCTCGCGAATGCCATTCGCTCCTACTTCTTGTGTAAATCCACAACTGACTGACTGACCAATCGAATAACCCATCCCCTCCTTTCCTAAACCCAACCAATAGTGTTTCAAAAAACACAGATTAACCAGCGCCCACCCACTTCTCTAAACCCAACCAGCAGTGTTTTTAAAAATAATCCAGAAAAAGAAAAGTCCTCGCAGCTGCCTAATTTTTACCACGTTTACAGTTTTTACCACATTCTCACCCTTTTATTCACTTGTTTATTTGATTTTTTTTGTCTCTTTTTTTGTCTTACCTGCTTTCTGGAACCGTTTTTTGCCAGACTCGAAACTCAGTCGTTGCGGTCAACACAGCTCCACGTCACAAGTCCGCTGACATACGAGGTGGTAGGTGGTGTTGTCGCGGACAAAAAGTGAAGAGGGGGGGGGGGGGGGTGGGTGGGTGATGTGTCGCGGAGGAAATTGACAACCGGGGGGTAGTCACGGACAAAAGTGAAAATAAGTTGGGGAGTCACGAAAGAAAGTGAACAGCGGGGAGGGGGTGCGCGTGAGGAGGGGGATCTGTAAAATGAGATGCTGGATCAGATTTCAGAGGTGCTGGATCCGGCTTGTTCCGGCACAAATTAAGCCCTGGTCCGTACGCAGGTAAGTGGTCAGCTGGTAAACGTAACCGTAAAAAGGAATGCCATCATACAGCCCCGTA
>NC_079458.1:6944883-7097383 GCF_903798145.1 Danio aesculapii
AAAAGAAAAGAGAAGGAAAAGAAAAGGTTGAGGGGGCCCTTCTCAAATTTTCATTTTTCCAGAATGTGTGTTTTTGTTGTCTTAAGTTTTCCTTGGTGGCGGTGAACAAAGTGTTCCTCTGTGGAGCGGGTGCTGGGGCTCGCAGACACTCTGTCTGTACTGGGAGTTCCTGTTCCCAAGTCCAAAACCCACAGACCCACAGCAAAGAGGACAAGGTCAGCGTTTGCTCTCCAACATAAGAGGCGCATTACTGCAGACGAGTTGCAGCCCTTGGCAGGCGCAGATAAGTGTGTGTGTGTGTGTTTGGATGGTGGATGGTTAAATGGTGCTTTTAACTATCCAAATACTCACGTTGCACTTGTAAGTGGGTGAAATGGACAGTTTGAATAAGCCGTTTGCACATGTGAATGGAATTTACACCTGTCTTATGTGTTTATTTTTTAGCACACTGTAAAAAAAATTCTTGCTGCCTTAAAGTTTTTGTTGAATCAATTTAACTTTTTTTGTCATCTCAACTTACAGGAATGAAACTGACCAAAAATAATATGTTGAACTTTGTATAACCTAAAAAATTGTGTTGAAACATGATTTATTCAGTGATTCATTTTGCTTCGGCTTAGTCCCTTTATTCATCAGGGTCGCCAGAGCAGAATGAATGATAAGTTGGCGGTTCATTCCACTGTGGCGACCCCAGATTAATAAAGGTACTAAGCTGAAAAGAAAATGAATAAATGAATCAATAATAATAATATTAAAGTCAAATAATTATAATAAATATAATTCATTCATTCATTTTCTTTTTGGTTTAGTTCCTTTATTAATCTGGGGTCGCCACAGCCAAATGAACTGCCAACTTATCCAGGTTATGTTTTACACAGCAGATGCCCTCCCAGCCGCAACCCAGTACTGGGAAACACCCATACACACTCATTCATATATATACACACACACACACAAACACACACACTACAGCCAATTTAGCTTACCCAATTCACCTATACCACATGTCTTTGGACTGTGGGGGAAATGGGAGCACCCGGAGGAAACCCACGCAAACACGGGGAGAACGTGCAAACGCCACACAGAAATGTTAAACTGACCCAGCCGAGACTCAAATCAGCGACCTTCTTGCTGTGAGGCAAGAGTGCTACCCACTGTGCCACCGTGACGCTGTTTTTTTTTTGTCATAATTTTTTTAAATTATTGGGTATTGCCAGTGAGAGTGCCAATGAGAATATATCTATAGATAGATAGATAGATAGATAGATAGATAGATAGATAGACAGACAGACAGACAGACAGACAGACAGACAGACAGACAGACAGACAGACAGACAAACAGATGGACAGTTACATCATCACCAAAAAACACTTGTTAAACTCGACTTCTGTCCATCCATGCCTGTTTTCTTTTTTCTCTCACCGCACATTCCTGTGCTTGGGTCAGGATTATCAGAGGTCTGGATTCCAGCCGTGGTCAGACATAATAAAAGAGGTTGAAGAGCATCAGCGTAAGAGATTAAGAGGAAGACACAGAGGGCCTGTTATCAGATGAGAGCGTTGCAGGTCCACGGCGCGACTCTTTGATGTTCAGCGTCCTCGTAAGACATCGTAACTCTCCCGTCCGTCTGCTGTGATCTGCTACAGCCCCGCTGAGGTTTCATGATGGTCAGCCCAACTCCAGAATGTTTTAAGCAGCAAGAATTTAGCCTTTTATTGCATTTGGCAGTGGAGCCAAAATAAGCCAATTTATCTTTTCATTGATGTCTCGATTTACGTCATCTGGCAGCGATGGAGACCTCTAACAAACCCCTCCTTACATTGGACGTAATCGAGATAAGAGACTTAATAATGCATTGGGATATTCATGTACAAGCTGATGTTCTGAATGGAGTTGTTTCAGCTCATTTTAAATAAGTTGTTTAAACAAGCAGCAAAATATTTTTGAAGTACTTCATTGTAAATAACCTGGTATTTGGGTATTGTGCCATTGAGGATAGATAGATAGATAGATAGATAGATAGATAGATAGATAGATAGATAGATAGATAGATAGATAGATAGATAGATAGATAGATAGATAGATAGATAGATAGATAGATAGATAGATAGATAGATAGATAGATAGATAGATAGATAGATAGATAGATAGATAGATAGATAGAGAACGATGGATGGATGTATGGATGGATAGACAGACAGATGGATAGATAGATAGATAGATAGATAGATAGATAGATAGATAGATAGATAGATAGATAGATAGATAGATAGATAGATAGATAGATAGATAGATAGATAGATAGATAGATAGATAGATAGATAGAAAGAACTGACTACAATGTTATGTTATGGGAGGATCACATGCTTATGATTTGTTGCAGCTGGTCCCGTATTATCCAATTTTTGATTCACCAATCAGACGATTCCTAAGCCACTATAAATACCCTAAGTTCCATATCACAGCCATCTTCGTTTTGAAGAATCCCCCCTTCCACCCCTACTCCTCCTCCTTTCCTAGATGGGTGACACTATGGCCTTGTGGTTAGCACTGTTGCCTCACAGCAAGAATGTCACTGGTTCTACTCCTTACCAAGCCAGCTGACATTTCTGTGCAGAGTTTACATGTTCTCCTCGTGCTCACGTGGGTTTCCCCCGGGTTCCCCGGTTTCCTCCCACCGTCCAAAAACAGGCAACTTAAGTTAATTGACTAATCCAAATAGACATGCAAGTAGTTATCTCTTAAGAGCAATCACTATCTGTTCATTAGCTACTACAGCAGGGGAGTTCTACCTGAGCTCAAACTCTCCTCTCGCCTTGCAATTGGGAGGGAGCCCCGGGCTCGAGGATCTTATGAGCTCAGGGCTCTCTCCCGGGACAGCATGCCAAACAAGATATAATCAATCATCAGCTAAGTGTGAACTCTTAAAAATGAATGTACATCATCTGGCAGTGGTTGGGATCTCTAACAAACCCATCCTTATATTGGACATAATGGACATAAGAAACTTGATAATGCATTGAGATGTTCATCCATGCCATTAGAAAGAAACTTTTATAACAGATTGAAAATTTCTAGCAAATACCAAAGAAATTTAAATGGAGGTAGGTAGGTAGACAGACAGAAAGACAGACAGAAAGACAGATAGAGAGACAGAGAGACAGACTCAAAAAATTGGTAATTGAAGAGCTGGGGGTGGGGGAAGGGTGGCGATTAGGTGGGCGGAGCTAGGGGATTGGTGGGTTGGGGTGCACGACAGGCCTGAGTCACGGTGGCTGGCCAGATTGACCGTCAGGCCACCCTACGGTCAGTCCGTCCCTGGTGTAGATAGATAGCACAGACAGATGGACAGATTCATTCATTCATTTTCTTTTTGGCTTAGTCCCTTTATTAATCTGGGGTCGCCACAGCGGAATGAACTTATCCAGAATATGTTTTACGCAGCGGATGCCCTTCCAGCCGCAACCCATCACTGGGAAACAACCATACACACTCATTCACACACACACTCATAAACTATGGGTAGCTACGAACGTGCTACCCACTGCGCCACCGCGTCGTCACAGATAGAACAAACTGATTAAAATATTATGTTAAACTTTGTATAAGTTTGTACAGTAGCTAGGCCTTGGGTGTCACTGGGTAATTGCAAGTGTATTTTGAAAGGGTGCTTTTTTGTTGCTTGGGGGCTATAAGCAGTGAGTATGTTGTTGCTAGGTGCTTGCAATGCTGCTAGGTCTTGGTGTTAATATGTAATTGCAATAGTGATTTTGAGTGCTTGTTTCAATGAGGTTGTTTGGCTGCTAAGCAGTTGCTAGAGTGAGAACTGGTTAGTTTGTTGTTAGCGTGTTCTGAGTGGTCACTGAAACAGATGCTTGATATGCCATTGATATTATGTGGGAGACCCTAATGTCATTAGGGTGTTGCTAAGGTGTGTTATTAGTAGACGATTGTTAAGGTGTTCTAGTTTGGCAGCCCTTGAGGTGTTTGCTTTGAATGTTTGGTTCTATTTTGGTTTAAT
Source organism: Danio aesculapii (assembly GCF_903798145.1). NCBI lineage: Eukaryota > Metazoa > Chordata > Actinopteri > Cypriniformes > Danionidae > Danio > Danio aesculapii. The sequence goes on from NC_079458.1 coordinate 6,948,906, forward strand.
AAGACTGAAAAGCTTTTTGGCATCCAATTCTATTTTGAACGAGCTTTGTTTCACAGCGAAGGCTTGAAGTTTTCCTGGTGGTCTTTTCTGTATGTCTGGCAGCTTGTTTAAGAAGATAAATGACATTTTTTGACAATACACTCATTTTTGAATGTACTTCATAATATTCCTCTTTTTGTTGTTTCCATTGTGGACGTTTCTGTACGTTTGGCAGCATGTCTGCGAGCTTCACTAACATTCACTAAACATTTGCAGTTTACCAGACCTCAGAAGTGATCAGATAACTCACCCGTATATCAGCTGCAGGCACAGACTAGTGGAGTGGAGCTTGACGTTATCTCGCAGCGAGCGTGTCTGGCCTCTTTTCTGCCTCAACAGCTGAAATCTCACATCCCAGAGATGCTTTCAGGCAACAAATTCAGTAATTCACCATTCAAGCGTCCGTCGGCGGATACAGAAATGTAATCGCACATGAAAAGGCCTGTTGATTTCACAATTGAGCTGATTTGATTGGAGCTAATTGTGCAAAGAACTGGTATGAGTGCATCAGGTGTTGTGCAAAAGAGTTTTCCCCATATTAAGGAAAGATCATCTAAAGCGGATGCTTGCCAAGTGATGCGAGATCAGAAATGACCCCCGCAGGCACGAAGAGAGAGAGACACACAGGAAAAGAGTGAGTCAATGGAAAAAGCAGAGCTGGAGAAGAATGAAATGCTTGGCTCATTCATTCTCAATGTTCAAAAGTCCCCGAAGTGCGCTATAATGTTACTATTATCATCACCTTTCTCCAGATATCATTCCTTTCTCGAGGCTGTTGAAACATTCCCAGAACTTGCACAGTGAGTCACAGTGCAATTTCCATTTTACACACAACAGCGCCTGAACGCTGATGAGCAACACTTTCACAGATGTAGGAAAACACACTTTATACTTTGAACTTTTTAATGGGAATGTGATTTTTTTAATCTTTGTATGACAAGAATACTAATAATTGTTGTTGCTATAGGTTGTTACAGCCTGATCTCACGAGAAAACGTAAGTATTTTACGTTTTGACAATTTAGTGGCTAATTCGTACAAATTCGTACGAGTTCAGTCATATGAAATGGTACGATTTAAAAAAGGAGGCGTGGCACCTAACCCCGCCCCTAAACCCAACCGTCATTGGAGGATGAGCAAATCGTACTAAATTGTACGAATTAGATCGTACGAATTCGTACGAATTAGCCACTAAAAAAAAAGTTACGAATTGCCGTGAGATTGTGTTGGTTGTTATGGCATTCTAGATTGTTGCTGGTGGTTAACACTTTTTTTAGCAATAGACGTAATAACCGATTTCCAATAAAACATTTTTTAAAGATTTATTTTTGGCCTTTATTAAGTTGATAGGACAGTATTTCAGACAGGAAGCAAAGTGGAGGAGAGACAAGGGGGTATGGACGGGAAATATCCTCAAGCCGGTATTCGAACTCAAGACACCCTGAAGTGCTTCTGCACTATATATCAGCGCGCTAACCACTAGGCTATTGCACTGACCTAATAACATTTTAATAAACAATTTTTTGTTTGTCTTTGCCATCATGACATAATATTTTGCCAGTTATTTTGAAAGATACTAGTATTCAGCTTAAGGTGGCATTTTAACTACTTTACCTGACAAAAGTCTTGTCGTCGATCCCCAGTTGTAAGAGCAACAAATAATAGCTTCTAGTTGATCATTTAGAAAAGTGGCAGAATATTTTTGCTATGAATCATCTGTTGAACTGCATCTCAATCATCACAGATACTGCAGAAGACCTATTGGAACTCGCATGGATTCTCATAGTAATCAGTCAAGTTTGGTAAAGGAAAAATCATAGTTTTGGGGTTACATTCAGTATGGGGGTGTGCGAGAGATCTGCAGAGTGGATGGCAACATCAACAGCCTGAGGTATCAAGACATTTGTGCTGCCCATTACATTACAAACCACAGGAGAGGGCAAATTCTCCAGCAGGATAGCGCTCCTTCTCATACTTCAGCCTCCACATCAAAGTTCCTGAAAGCAAAGAAGGTCAAGGTGCTCCAGGATTTCCAGCCCAGTCACCAGACATGACCATCATTGAGCATGTCTGGGATAAGATGAAGGAGAGGGCATTGAAGATGAATCCAAAGATTCTAGATGAACTTTGGGAGTCCTGCAAGAACGCTTTCTTTGCCATTCCAGAAGACTTTATTAATAAGTGATTTGAGTCATTGCAGAGATGTATTGATGCAGTCCTCCAAGCTCATGGGAGTCATACACAATATTCATTCTTTTCCCACTGCAGCATGACTTTATATTCTAGGCTGTACATTATTTCTGTTAAGTGACAAGACTTTCGTCTAAGCAAAGTCAGACCTTACTGTTCTAATTAAATCATTAAAAATCAAGGCATGATCATATTTTATTTTGGTAAAATAAGCGTAATTTAGAGGCCTTTGCCTTTTATATAAGCCACTTCTGATACCAAATGATCAACTAGAAGTCAAGTTATTATATTTGTTGTTCCAAAAAACTTGGCGACAAGACTTTTGTCAGGTAGTGTAGGTTAATTATGTTAATTAGGCAAGTTATGTTTATTAGCCAAGTCATTGTACAACATTGGTTTGTTCTGTAGCAAAAACAAAAGTTTTTGTAGTAAAAACAAAAGTTTTTTTTTAAATTCCAGCCAAGCTAAAAGGAATACGACTTTCTCCAGAAAAAAAACAACATATAATAGAAAATACTGTGAAAAATGTTATGTTCTGTTAAACATCTCTAGGTCTGCTAAAGACTAATAATATGGAGATAAAATATTCCAAAGCCGCTCTTTGTAATGTCAGTCAGAGTTTAATGAGTTTAAAGTATTTAATAATGGATTCTCTTTTTCAGCATTGATGAAAGTGATTCATTCATCAGCATACGATGCGCTTCACTCAAACTGAATCTTTAACAAATTTTCAGAACTATAAAAACTTCTAGTAAGAATCTCGTTCCCAAGAGGCCAATAAATCCCAAAGCAAAGCTGCATTCTCCAGGCTCTTCCCTGCTGATTGTTGATTTAGAGGAGCTGATTTGGCGCGGGTGGTGTTTCTGTCCGTCTGCTCCACATCCTCCTGACTCAGAGCTCCTACAGCTGGAGCTGACGGACCTGTGTTACTCAGCAGACACAACACCACAAACACACACACACCACAATATTACATCATGTAAACACACAATCTGGAGCACATCTGAGCATAGTATTTTTAGCTTTGCCAACCGCTGTATTTGCTATTCAGTATTAGTCATGGTTCGGTCAGGTGATCCACCGTTAAGGGAACACATTTAGGGATTTAATAGTACACTGTAAACATGATATTTTGAGATAAAATTCAGCTCATATCGCTTTTGCAATGTTGATTGTGTCAAAGCAGCTTAACATAGATGAAGCTTCAGTGCAGTTTCGTTCAGTTCAGTGTAATGTAATGTAAATTTCACTGCTGAAAGTCAAAACATTGAAGAGTAACTCCAACAATGCACGGCTTATAGGACTTGCTTCCACTTGGTATTAACCAAGCCAACAATTTTACTAAATTAGTCCTAACAACATGCGATTCGACAGGATTCAGGTGACAACAAATTGTCTGTCCGCACCAGATTTGACATGACTGAAAAGTGTAAATACTAGAACCATTCATAAGTGCAGAATTGAGTACTGCACTCAAAATTAATTAAGATATGTAATCTAATTAATACATATTAAAGCTCTTAAACATTATTAAAAGTACATGCTGATGACTGATGTTGTTGGTTGAGTCACAGTTTTGATGTTGATTTTCGAGAATCCACCAGAGGCCGCTGTGTACGCTTTTAGAGATCTCGAGTTTCTCTTGCTAATGCCATTCAGGCTTGCTGTTCTCACATAAATCCACTAGAGGCTGCTGTCGTTTGACTGACTGATTGACATGCCCACCCTCCTCCTTTACAACCCAACTGATAGTGTTTTCAAAAGCACAGATTGACCAACGCCCACCCATTTCCTTAAATCCAACCGATAGTGTTTTCGAAAGCAATCCAGAAAATGAAAACCCCTCAAGGCAGCTGATTTTTAAGATGTTTTCAGATTTTACCACATTCTCATTCTGTTAATTACTTGTTTATTGTATTTTTTGGCTTTTGTTTTTGTCTTACCTGCTTTCTGGAATCGTTCTTCGCCGGACTCAAAGTCTGTCATTGCGGCCAACTCCTCTCTGCATCTCAAGTCCACCACTGTACATGGCGAGTAACTAGACAATCTGGTAACAGCGGAAAAGCCGTACACATGGAGGTAAGCGGTCAGCTGGTAAGCGTGAAAAGAAATGGCGTCATACCTATCCGTAGCATTTGTTTTAAGACAAAATGCAGCCATACATTCCTCTGGCTGCAGAATTCACAATCTCCAGAAATGTATATAGGGCAGCGTTTTCAGAACAACCCTATGTTGTTTTCAAACTATATGCTTGCTAGTTATTTTCATTATCTGAGGTGATTCAGGTGATTTATCATTCTGCTTTCAGTATGGCAATAAATGTAAAGTAAAATGGTATTTAAACTTGCATTGGTTGCAGAAAGCACATAATCAGTACCTGAAGTGATCATAGTCATAGTAGTTTATGCTGTTGTTCAGCCATGGCATTGCAGAAATAGACATTTTGAGCATCGATTGGAGATTTTTAGGACAAAAACTCTTATAAGATGGAAGAGATAGCTTTTATTATGAGTCGCAGCTTCACGTTACATTGGGTGTAGTTAGGACACAGTGTTAGGTTCTAGAAACATTACTTTAACATTCCCATTAAGCTCAAAATGTCCAGGTTTTAGACGATGCTATTTTTTGGTTATAATAACATTATTCAAAACATTTTCATAACGTTTCAGTCACATGATATACTCATGTTTTCAGAATGTTATTTAAAACCTTATGATAACATTCCAACCACATTATGTTAATACATTTTATCTATCAACAATACAAGGATGCTGCCTAAAAACGTTATTTTAATGTTACATGCATTTACACAACTTTTAAGGAACATTATGAAATGATATAGAATTGTTTGCTGTTAGCTGTAATGTGCTCAAAAGCATCGGTTTTCAACACTCATAGTGTAATTTTGTTAATACTGTTTCATCACACACTACTCAAATCCAGGGGCGTCGCTAGACCCAATTCACTGGGGCACGTGCCCCAGTGAAAATCTCCAGTGCCCCAGTAAATGCATTGAGATATGATTTACTTCATATGCAAGTGTATTTATTAACAGTGGTAATTCCGAAACCAACACATTATTCTCTATGTGCAACCGAACCAACGCTGGTGAAAGCAATGTAATCAAAAAGCAAACTGACGCATCTCCGCGTATGCGCAGAGAACACGCGCGCCTCGCGCACGCGCTGCTCTTTTTCTGAGAGTCCCGGTAGTAAACATGCGCGCCAAAAAAGCAGGCAGCTTGTTACGCGCCGCTCATGCGTTGTAAAACCAGCGTAACAGCCTTTTTTGTTTTGCAAGTGGACAAAACTAAAGTTTAAACAATATGATGGTGATCTTACTAAGCATGATGGGGGCAGGGGGTACGTGCCCCAGTAGAGCTTTATGTCTAGCAACGCCCCTGCTCAAATCCATGTTACGTGACTTACAAGCAGATGGGAAAGCTAATGAATTGCATGTAGGAAGCTAGGCAATGGATGGCAACTATGATTTTGATCTGAAGCTCTTTCTGATTCTGATTCTGATAATCTGTGTGTTTTTGGTATAACAGGCCTTGTTTTGGTTTGCTTTCTCACACCTTGTCCCATAATGATCACATGTTCAGTCAGTAAGCAGAGAGTAGGTGGTCTGTTTGAAAGCATTCAACCAAATGAGCATTTATACTTTGAAAGCAATTCAGTAGAATGTGTTTTCGCTGCCTCTGCAAGTGGTTGAAATTGAAAAGTTTAGATGCAAAACCCTTTAAATCCATCAGACCTCTTTTTTTGTAAATGAGCATTTTCTACCAGGCTCCTCTGATTTAGGTTCAGAAGTTTCGTATGCAATGATAAGGTTATTAGCTAGTAAATAAAATACCTTTATTTCTATAATGTCACTTTAGACAATTCTTTGGTTTTTAACAAGGTAGATTTTCTTTTGCATCAACACCAGCTAAATCCACTTCTGCTTTTTTTGCAAAAACCTCTAAATCCACCTATTGGAAGAAGACAGTGTAATTAGTTGAAAATCACTGCAATGCAATTAGAAATTACATTACCAAACATAAAACACCTAGAATAAACACCAAACAGACCACCTAAAATTAAAAATACATAAATCTGTCAAGTAAGTGGCGGTTCATTCCCAGTGACCAAATGGTTTGTTGCAATCGGTCTCCTCAAATGGTTTGAGTTACCTTAACTTATTGGGTTTTACAGTGTATGCATGCAAACTAAAGGACAAATTTTCATGGAAAAGATAGCTTTATCACATCATCACTTTATTTCATCTTGACTTGGTGTAAGATCACAAAAACACCTCAAAAAATGTGACAGATACACTGATTCAGATTGACATTCTCTTGTAAAATAAAATGCAGAATGCCGACATTGACTTGGTCAAGCAATCACAGAAGTGGCTTCATATTTTGTCTCTCACTGAGCTTGGCTTGACAGCTTCATATGGGGATTTTACATTTCCCGTCTCCTTCAGCATCGCGTTGGAAATCAGAATGCATGAATGCGTTTAAAGGGCTTATATAAATGGTCCTCAGAAAGGGCACATCTGATATCCAGCCGTGTTTATTTGAGACTCTTGTGCTGGTGCGTCGGTGCTGTTCGGGCATGTTTTTTGACTACAATACCATCATGCGGTGGATGTTTTCTGAGGCTTGTTTGTTCCAGACTCTTTTGTCTCCATGGTTAAAGCCTGCGCAGCTAAATGCAGGTACTGGCTTGATTTGGAAATGTAAATCGATCACTTCCCATTTCTCTTTTGTTTTGGAATGGGCCGTGATATTGGGATGGATTTGGCAACAGACACCATTCGTTTGGAAGGGGATTTTAGGCATTACTTGAGCTATTTCCACCTGCAGGGAACAGATTCAATGATTTTTTGGGGAAGTTTTGAATCTGCTGAGGGTTAAAAATAGTTTTAGGGTTTGAACATTTTTAAAAACATCACTTTTTTTTAAAAAAACTAGCTTTTATAGGTTTTTTATTTAAAGGGGACCTACTATCCCCCTTTTAACTAGATGTAAAATAACTCTCTGATGTCCCTAGAGAGTGTATGTGACGTTTCTGATCAAAATACCACACAAATAATGCTTTATAACTCTTTAAATCTGCCCATTTTAGGCTTTGATCCTAATTTTACCATTTTGGTGACTGTCGCTTTAAATTCAAATGAGATTTTTTCAAAAGAGGGCGGAGCTATAAATGTCTGTATGTCAGCATTGTGGCAGATTCCAAACCAAGACTAATGTGCTATGCTAATGAGGGAAAGATAGTCACTAATGGGCGGGGCTTACCCTCTCTGATGACACGTACAAAGGGAGAATGTCAATCAAAGTGTTTCTGCAGACTGTTTATATCAAGTGTGCTTATTAAAAATGAAATTATTAAAATGTTACCATTAAAAGCTGGTTATATTCACACACTGTTGTCACACAACTGTGTTTAAGCCCCTTATCAAAATGATTTTTGCAGAATAGTTCCCTTTTAAATGTGAGTTCAAATACTTCTTTGTTTTTATTATCATCGCTTTTATCACGCTTGTATCCTTGTTCGTATCTTTTACCTACTTTTTATATATGCGCTTTGAGATGCTACTATTAAATGCGCTATATAAAATAAAGTTTATTATTATCATTATTAGCTGTGGCTAATGGTTTTTGCTCTCATACAACCAGTGCTGCATTCAATTTTCATCAAAGAAGGTGTTGATGTTGTCACTGGGACAGTAACTTTCTTAACAGATACTAACAGTGGCATTGGGCCACCAATATTCATTCATTCATTTTCCTACGGCTTCGTCCCTTTGTTTATCAGGGATCGCCACAGTGGAATGAACCGCCAACTATTCCAGCATATTTTTTACACAGCGCATGCCCTTCCAGCTGCAACCCAGTTTTGGGAAACACCCATACACTCTCATTTACACTCATACACTACGGCCAATTTAGTTCATTCAATTCATAAAACATATGCTGACTAAGTTGGCGGTTCATTCCACTGTGGCAATCCCTGATTAATAAAGGGACTAAGCCAAAAAGAAAATGAATAAATGAATGAATGTTTAACAGAGCAATTTTTCCACAGTATTTTATTTAATATTCTTTCTTCCGGTGCCACCAAGCCCACCAATATATAATCCGTAAGTAGGGTCAACTTCTGTAGTTTTTTTCGGAAAGAAGACTATCTGAATGTTGGGTTTCTGCATTGTTCAACATAGGTTCATTCTATAAACGTAGCCCTATATACATTTCTGGAGATCGTGAATTCTATAGCCAGAAGAACGTATTGCTGCCTTTCGTTTTTAAATTAACGCTACTGGCCAATCTGGGCTTTTTAAAATACTATTGGTTGGGTTTAGGGAAGGTGGATGGGTCAGTCGATCAGTCAGTCAGTCAGTCATTCATTCAGTCAGTCAGTTGACAACGGCCTCTGGTGAATTTACGAGAGAACAGCAGGCGCGAATGGCACTCGTGAGAGAAATTTGAGATCTCAAAAAGCATACACAGCAGCCTCGGGTGGATTCGTGAAAACAAAAACTGAAAAAAAAGCGTAGCTCCTGGGATGTATTTGGCGCTCTCCAGAAATGTATATAGGGGTACATTTTCAGAATGAGCCAGGATTGGCATTGTTGTTTGATTAGATAAGCAGTTGAACAGGCAAGCATAATAAAGTGACAAATCATAAAACATGGCAAAACATCATGAACTTGGCAGAAGGTATGAAATTAAAATAATTCATCCTGGAGGACCAGCTTCAATAGGATGCTAAAAATAAATCTTTCTTTAGATCATGTTTCATTATAAACTTCAAAACAACAAAGAGTAGGAAACTAATCATCCATTTGCTTTGGTGTAAGAAAATAAATAACTTTCTAGCAAACCTGATTAACTTCAGTTGCATTGCTGCAAATGTAGCATACTATGAGGTATTAATGATTGCACGATTTTGAAAGGGAAACAAACATACGGTTGGTCAAAATTATCAAAATTATTAGCACTCCTGTGATGTTTTTTTTTTCTTTTTCAAATATTCATCAAATAATGTTTAACAGAGGCGGTTCATTCCGCTGTGGCGACCCCTGATTAATAAAGGGACTAAGCCAAAAAGAAAATGAATGAATGAATGAATGTTTAACAGAGGAAGGAATTTTTCCACAGTATTTTCTATAATATTTTTCTTCTTCTGGAGAAAGTCTTATTTGTTTTATTTCGGCAAGAATAAAAGCTGTTTTTATTTTTTTTAAGCACTTTAAGGTCAATATTATTAGCCCCTTTAAGCAATATATATTTTTTTGATTGTCTACTGAACAAACCACTGTTATACAATGACCTGCCTAATTAACCTAATTAGTTAAGCCTTTAAATGTCACTTTAAGCTGAATACTAGTATCTTGAAAAATTCATCTAGAAAAAAAGCCGTTTCGATTTTTTTTAAACCATTAGCCAAAATTATTGACCAAGGTCAAAATTATTAGTTCTGTTAAGCAGTATTTATTTTTGACTGTCTACAGCAGTGGTTCCCAAAGTGGAGGTTGGGACCCCCCAGGGTCGTGGTAAAATGGGGGGTCGGAGGGTGGGTCACTTGGCAATTTCCAAAAATAATATATATTTTTTTAAACTATTCGAATGACCATATTTTATCCATCACCTAGTGAAAAACAATATAGTAGTTAAAGAGCCCCTATTATACATGAAATAGGGTCATATTTAGGTTGTAAGGGTCTCCAACAACAGGCTGATATGCATGCAAGGTCAAAAAACACTTTCATGGTCTTATAATCTGCATTTATTTTTACCTAATTATCCCAGCGACTCCCATATGAATCATTCAGCGATTCATTTGTTCCCAAACCCGTCCTTAGCGCAAAGCTAATCTGCGCTGATTGGACCGATGACAGCCTGCTGCGATTGGTCGACAATGACAGCTTTCAGCGCGAGACAGAGTGAAATGCCCAGCTGCTAATCAACAATGTAAAAGTAGTCGTGGATGCCGCCCTCTCTATTCTGTTGCCCTAGGCACGGATATAACTGCTGAGGACGCGGGTGGGGAGGGAGGTGTCGCGGATGCCGCCAGGGCCGGCACGTCCGCGACACTTCCCTCACCACCCGTGTCCTCCGCTATATCCAGAATAGCTGAAATATTTTGAAACTTGACCGTTGCATGTGTCTAGGAACAGCTGATGATCCGTAAACAAAGCGGCACGCGTTGCGTTTTCAACGTGGCTTTACATACGATATGAGAATATAAAGAGTTAACCTGATACAGCACACGCGGTTACAAGTAACAAAACACAACTAAATACATAATTTGCAAGCTAGAGTAAACGACGCAACAATTTTAATCGCACGTACTTACGCTGGTGAAATGGGAGTAGAAACTGATCCATGATGCACTGATCCATGTTCTGACAGTCTTTACTGATCCTTCCTTTAACAAACGGCCGATGAAGTCTTCTCACTCGAACTGCTCAAGGCTGGGCTATATTGCTGAGGTTTCATCTTTGGGTAGACTGTCGATAGTATCCATCTGCACAGTGTGACTTTATTCGACCGGTGTGTGTGTCTTTTTTCTGTGTTAGTAGGCGGGGCCGCAGGTTTCAAATCTCCCGGGTTTGCACGAGCAATTACTTGTGTTTCGTAGCCACGTCATCACGAAACACCTAATGACTCGTTATCAAGACGACTCGTTTAAAGCACTATGAGTTGACTTTTTTTATAGATGAATCAATAGTTTTAAACACTGTACACTTACAGATTTAAGCCTTAGCTGTTTATTTCACTTCACTTAGAGCTGTGTTACACACCACATGGAAGGGCATTTTCAAAAACCCATAATACGGGCTCTTTAATAGTAACATTGTTAACATGTTAATATTAAACATTAAAAAACACCATGCAAATACAAAGCAACAGGCCTTTCGAATTTTTTGCGACCCCTGGGGTGGTGATTACATTATATTAAAGACACAGCAATGACTTCAGATGCCGCACATTGATTTTATGGCACCAGGTTAAATTTCTGACACCTTTGCGACACATCAAAAATAAATGCAGGCCATAACTCAACATGGAGGATTGTCTCCGCATTCTCCAAAATTAAACGATGAATAGATTTGGACCTATTAGTATGTGTGCGCTGTTGTGTGCAAGGATTATATATTTAAAACCACCTCAGAGAATATTGGAGGTCGCGAGTCACTGGCGTTGTTATTTTGGCGGTCGCAGGCTGAAGTTTGGGAACCCTCGCTCTACAGAACAAGCCATCATTATACAATGACCTGCATAATTACCCTAACTTGCCTGATTAACCTAATTAACCTAGTTAAGCCTGTAAATTGCACTTTAAGCTGAAAAATAACTAGTAAAATATTTTGTGCTGTCATCATGGCAAAGATAAAATCTGACTGGAACTGTATGCTTACTGTGCTTTTAATCCAGGATTGATTATGAGCCTTGAATCTTTACTATTGTGAACAAAGAGCAGAGTAAAGCTTACTTGAAACAGATCCTATAAAGATTTGCATTCACAGAGAAACTCTCGCATGGATGAGACATATCTTGCAGGTCATCAACTGAGAGAAATAGTGAGGATTTGGCGTATGATTTTGTTGATCGGTTGTAATTGATTTAGAGGCATGTGAGCGTCTGTTTCCACCACATGATAAATCAGACTTCTTAGGTTAGCAGAATGTAATGATATTCGCCTGAGAAGCAAGTGCAAACACGTCTTGCCGTTTGGATTCTTTCCTTCTCTTTTTCATCATCTGCAAATGTATGATTTGACAAGTGTTTTCAAACGGTTTGAGATCTGGCTACACTCCGCATGCTAAAAGCTTCTTAGATTTGCTCAGATATATCGCAAAAAAAACGCTTGGGCTGTCATAACCTAATGTTGACTTAAATATGGACAAAGCCAATATTGGGTTATGACAACCCTCTATTTTTTTAAGTGTTGCATTACAAAACTTCAGTAACACTTATAAACAATTAAGGAATAGCAGTAATTACCTAATGGTCTGATTTAAGATTTTGCACCAGATTGCAGACTAGTCAAAATCCATTTGCCTAGATGTGGTTTACACTAGTGCAGTGGTTTTCAAACTGTGGTACGTGTACCACTAGCGGTACGCAGGCTTCCTTCTAGTGGTATGCGGAGGAATCGCTAAATAATAAAAGTAAAAAATGAACACACTTTTGACCCTTTGACATGTACGATAACACCGCTGTGATCAATAAATTGATTTTAATAGGCTAAACCTTTAATTTTATTTGTAATTTTCTAATAATTGTCTTGTATTCTATCATTTGCAACTAATTTCCTCCACATATTTGTAACGGTCGTTGGAGCATATCACGTATTTTTATATCCCAATGTTGACATGTATGGTTTAATGACTTGCTTTTCTTTTTTTTTTTTTAAAGAATTATTTTTGGCCTTTATTAGATAGGATAGTATTTAGTCAGGGAGCGAAGTTGCAGAGAAAGCGGGGGGGGGGGGGGGGGGGGGGATAAATGTCCTTAAACCAGGATTCAAACTCAGGACATACTGACGTGCTACTGCACCATATGTCAATGTGCTAACCACTAGGCTAACGTGCAGTAAGCGGATCTAATTTCTAATATACATATATAAATCCAATTCACATATCTAAAATACAAGTAAATGTTTAGATTTCCAAATATATGCAAATAAGTCATATAGACATGCATCATATATTTCAAAATTGATCAAAAAGAGTTTACATATGAATATGATGACATATAGCCAATATTTATGAGGTCCGAGGAACATTTGCAGGTTTTGATTTTTACTTTTTAAGAGCAGTGTCATTTTTAATTTACTTTTAGAAGCACATTTTAATTTAAACATTAAACATTATTTATTTTTATTTATTTTTACCTGTAAGCACAGTGTAGTGTTAATGTTCTAACTATTTATAATGTTTAAAGTGGCTGACAATAATAAATATTCATAATAATAGGAATTAATCTGCCTCGTTTTTGAACTGTGCAGTGCTGTAGCTGCTTAATTAGGCCTGCTACGCTACTGTGTGCTTTAATACTTGTCATTATTGTGGTACTTGGAGACACAATTTTTTTCTGAGGAGGTACTTCATCACCTTAGCATTATAAGGATCTATCTGACACTTTTGTCAAAATTAAGTTATTGACACGTTCTTATTAAATGACATCATTATTTACATTATGGGATGATTTTTTTAAAAAGTGTTTACATTTTAAGACTTTTTATTTAAAAAATAAATGTTACACACATACTGTTTGCTATGGAATGCAAAAACTTTGAAGCTCATCATCTCAAAATCATTCAGAACGCAGATAGAACCTTATAATTCCACGACTTGGTGAAAATAGTTTGAGAACCACTGCACAAGTGCATTTTTGTTTCAAAACAGCATTTTTAGAAAGAAAACGTTTCTCGTCTGGCATTTCATAGCATTTTAGGAAAATTATCTGTAGGCGTCATGGTGGCTCAGTGGTTAGCACTGTCACCTGACAGCAAGAAGGTCACTGGTTTGAGTCCCGGCTGGGTCAGTTAGCATTTCTGTGTAGAGTTTGCATGTTCTCCCCCTGTTGGTGTGGGTTTCCTCCAGGTGCACTTGTTTCCCTATAGATTATAAAAGATATGGATGTGGTATCCGTGAGAGATGGGTTGCGGCTGGAAGGCCATCCGCTGCATAAAAAAACGTGCTAGACAAGTTGGCGGTTCATTCCGCTGTGGCGACCCCGGATTAATAAAGGGACTAAGCTGAAATTAAAATGAATGAATGAATGTATATTAAATAGAACATAAACTTATACATTGTGAATACACTTTTAATGTATAATGAGAACTTTTTAAATATATTTATTTTTAAATGTGTGTGGTGACGGAAACAACAGTGGTGGAAATGACATTTCAACAGTTTATTGTGAAAAAAATGAAAAATAGCTTCACCGATTAGCTTTGAATTGATACTAGCCTTTCATGTATACAAAACTCTCTTATTTACCTTAATTTTGTTTGGTTTTTAAAAACATCTTTGAAGGTACAACATGTTTTGGAAAAGACATAGAATAAATTCCTTAACAAGCAATATTTAAGTGTTGTTGTAAGTAATACTTTAAATGTTGTTGATAAAAAATTTTAATTCCCTCCATCTTGAAGATGTTCTCCTATGGCACTGTTCATTTTCATAGAAACCACCTAAATAATCTTTCATACAAACTTTTTAAAGCGACATTACAGTGTTGTGGTGGAAATGACACTGATACTGAGCGACAGCTATATTTTGTAATATAAGTAATATTGATAATAGTTTCACATCCCACATATTTCACTAGTGCTTAATTAAGATACATTAATAGATGCCAGATAATATTATATTAATAATAATATAATATTAATATTAATAATATATTAATAATTATATTAATAATAATATTTTAAAATGTTATTTTTATTGTTGAAGTTTAAATCTCTAGGTTTGCGACAAGGTGAAAACAGTGATTTTGACACCTAAGTGAAGTTTAATTTTAAACTAATTTCGAGAGGAGCATGTGCTCATGATTGACCAGCTGGTCCACATTAGCTAATCATGATCCTCCAATCAAAGGATCCCAAGTCACTATATATATCCTCATTTCCTCTCTACAACTATCTTTGTCTAGAAGAAACCCTCCTCCTCCCCTTCTTCCACCTTTATCCAAAATGGGCGGCACGGTGGCCCAGTGACTAGCACTGTTGCCTCACAGCAAGAATGCCAATGGCGTTAGGTCTTCTCTGGGCCATCTGGTATTTCTGTGCGGAGTTTGCATGTTCTCCCCGTGTCCGTGTGGGTTTCCTCCGGGTTCCCCAGTTTCCTCCCACCATCCAAATGTGCTCTATATTATAGATAAAATAAGTCTAAATCTTTTTTCTAATGTCTTACTCTCAGGAAGTTCACCTTGGCCTCAGCAACGGGGGAGTTTCAGATCGACCTGAGCTCAATCTCCCCTCTCCCTGTGAAAGGAGGGAGCCCTGGGCTCGAGGATCCTTTGAGCTCAGGTTTCTCTCCCGGGACAGCAAGCCAAACAAGCTATGTATAAATCGTGAGCTAAGTGAGCTCTTGAAAAGGAGGTTGAATAATATGAAAAGTATATAATAGAAAGGTCGTCATTTTTTTAAGTAGGTTTTATTGTTTGCTTGACAAAGAAAGAGGAATTTTAACAAACTTATATATATTTTTGGAAATATGATCAAAGGACATAAAAGTGTCCATAGGTGAAGAATTACCCATAAGTATTATTAGTATTTTTTTCACGTGGGTTACATGAGCACAAGCAAACAGTTTCTGACTTCACCATATAGCCTTATTAAAAGTCTTTGCATCTAGGAACAGAAAGAAATCACTTTTAATTTAACTTATTTATTTAATGCAATAAAACAGTGGCTTCTCTGACAGCGTAAACATTCCTTCAGGCTACTAAGAGAAGACTATTTCTGTGTTGTTCATCAGGTCAGGCTCCTTCCATCGCACACTAACCAGAACAAACAGGCCTTCGCTCAGCTTTCTAATTTAATCTGTTCTGTTTACCGGAGCCGCTGCTTTAGTGTGAAGTCAGCAGGTTGCAGAGAAAGAGAGAGCGAGAGAAAGAAGGACTCACAAAGATAATGTACTTCCTTTGTAACTTTGTCGGCTCTGTCCTCAAGCCATCATGATGGTGGTCTTGTGAGGCCTGACGTGACGCGGGGCATCGAAAGTTCAGCGAGCATGTGACAAAACAGTTGAGGAGCGCTCGGAATTGCTGTTTTCTTGCTGATTACATTAGAAGCAGCTTCTGTCACATGTTTATTTTCTGATGCATGAAAGAGACTGCGTAAGAATGATGAACGAAAATGCGCACATCTCATTTTAATGTAGCCTAAAGTGTTCTATAATTTATATATAATCTGTCAATAAGCCGGGTCTCTATCCTAATGTGAAGGGAATCTTTTAAAAGACAAATCACAAATGCGAATTAGGTGCGTTTCCATCAAGTTATTTAAAGCTGCCGACTGTGGTATTGGTAACCAAGCAACCAACCATAGACAAGGCAAGCATAATAGAGACAGCTGATTAGCACACTGTTAACGATTTTCGTAAATTACACAGTATTTAACTGTAACATGGACATTGCTAGGCCTATTTTAGAGGGGCTGTAGCCCTAAAACTTTTGCGATTAGCTCTTAACCTGTACACTAAATTATCACTTCAGTCCCCTTTAAATTTAATAAGAAAACGCCGGCAGAATTCAGCTCCTCCCCGTCTTTTGTTTTTCATTTGATCAGCAAACCACAGTCGTGGACAGCGAGACAACAAGATGTGTGTTTATTGATGAATTGATATAAAATCTGCTTATTTGCAGTTCTTTGATATAGATAACCTTGTATCACCTGTATCCCAGTGTCCTCCCTACTGAAAAAAAACAGCTTAAACCTAGCCTAGGCTAGTCGACCAGCCTGGTTTTGGAGGGGTTTTGGCCATTTCCAGGCTGGTTTCCAGCCATTTCCAGCCTGGTCCTAGCTGGTCAGGCTGGGAGATGACCAACTAAAACCAACTTGACCAGCCTAGCCAGGCTGGGAGCCCGGCCAAAACCAGCTATGTCCAGCTTAAACCAGGCTGGTTTTAGCAGGATTTAGCAGGTCATTTTCCAGCCTGACCAGCCTGGAAAAGGCCAAAACCCCTCTAAAACCAGGCTGGTCAACCAGCTAAAACCACCCAACCAGCCTAGGCTGGTTTAAGCTGGATTTTTCAGCAGGGATGGAGGAGCAGTCGGGTTTTCTCAGCATTCACCTCATCAGCACAGCTGTTTCCTCCAGGGAAAAATGTAACTCTTAACGAACATTTCGCTGTTTTTATTTCAAAATGAACTACCAATATTAAACACTTTACAGTTCGTGTGGCGTTAACTATACCACACAGAAAGGATGAAACACAGTGTCAGAATGTTTTAACTGTCACTGAGTCACTGACAGAGATACAAACATCAAGTGTTGTCTAGTATTAAAAATACTTCTTATTTATTATTATCATTCAGATTGTAAAATATATGTGAATTAGCCTGTAAGTTTAAAAATATATATTTATATGTGTGTCATTTAATTAGAAAAGTGCCCGTTTATTCATTTAATACATGGAAACAAAAATGCACTTGAATATAGAAAGTGGTTTTTACTACAGTAAACAGGTGGGTTGAGCCTATTTGGCTTACTCAGAACTCAAATGGCTGTGCCTGTCTATGTAATACAGTGGAATACTAGTATACAACCCATATTAAACAAACATTTTTAAGTGTATTACTATTAAATTCCTACTTAAAAATGTAATATTAGGCTTTATATATATATATATATATATATATATATATATATATATATATATATATATATATATATATATATACATTTTTTTTACCTTATAAGGAGTTGAGCACCCCTAAAATGAAAATCCTAAAATCACCCCTGAACTGTAATAATCATTCATTCATTCATTCATTCATTCATTCAATAAAATACAACATCTGAACCATAACTTTAGGTGTGGGACCAGTAATTTAAGGGGAATGTATGGGTGTCCACTATTTTCTTATAGCACAGAGTTGATTATTCCTTAGATAATCTGTCACTGTTGCATATGAATAGTGCTGATAATAATGTGGATTTCTGTGAACACCTGTATGGTGTTGTCGGGGGTCCTGAGGCCAGTGAGGTGTGTCATGATGAACACCTGGAATACTGAGTCCATGAGTCACAGCGTGGAAAGATAAAACCACAGAGCATGAAAGAGACAAGTGTTTTCTTAAAATCCTCCTACAAGGCAAGTGCTCAAGCCAGGCCTCTACTTGTGCTGGGTAATTTTACCTGTGAAATTGCTGTGTAATTTTGCTCATTCTTAAGACATGAATAATGCATTTGTGTTTTTTCCTCATATGACTGTAGGTATTCATTTACCTACTTATGAAGGAATTTATTTATAAGTACAAAAAAATAAATTCTTGAAGTAATATAGACAAGTAACTCTAGTCTAAACTAAAATTAAATTGCATGTGCAACCCCTTATTTTATTTGAGCTTGTTAATAAATTAAAACTAGTTCACAGTACCAATAAAATGTACAGTAAAGTCTCAATAATAAATATTATTAGCTCTAATGAATGCTTGGTTGTTGTAAGTCATTGGGTCAAATATGGACAAACATAATGTTGGGTTATTTTTTATTTACTTGTAACACTTTTTATCCCAACATCTGTGTTTACCCAATTTTTTTTTTTTTTTGTGTAGATATATAAATAACTATATCATAATTATTATGTGTTATTATTATTAATATTATTATAACAATTAAATTATTTTGTGAACATTTATTCTATATTTTATTTTACATACTCTCTGTATTACTGGTATTTATTTATTTATTTATTTATTTATTCATTTATTTATTTTGGAAAAGTAGTTTAACTTGATACTAGTGCAAAAGGTAACAGTAATTGAAACTAAACTGAAATAAAAATATACACACACACAGTTATTTTTATTATGGAAATATAGCCAACATTAACTCACCTTTAAAACCTTAATTTAATTTGTTTTGTTTTATTTTAATATTTGTTTGTTTTATTTTAATGTATTTATTTATTTTATTTTTATTTTATTTATTGTTTTGGTAACACTTTACAATAAGATTCATTAGTTAATGCATTTACTAACATGAACTAATCATGAACAACACTTGTACAGCATTTATTAATCATAATTGAACATTTGTATATTTGCACTCACTACTTACTTCTATTTTTTTAAATATATTTATTATCAGTTTTTTGTCCTGTCTCTGTAATGCTGTTGCACTGTAGAAGTTCTGTCACGAAAACAAATTCCTAGTATGTGTGAACATACCTGGCAATAAAGCTCTTTCTGATTCTGATTTTGATTCTGATTTGCTAATGCATTATTAACATCCGTCCGTGCTTGTTAACATTAGTTAATGCACCGTGAGTTAACATGAACTAATAATGAACAACTGTATTTTCATTAACTAACGTTAACTAACATGAACAAATACTGTAGTAAATGTATTGTTCATTGTTTGTTCATGTTAGTAACTGCATTAACTAACATTAACTAATGAACCTTATTGTAAAGTGCGACTATTTTTTTATTTATTCATTTCTTTTTTCTTTTTTATGTGTTTATTTTATTTATTTATTTATTTGACTTCATTTTATTTTAATTTATTTATTTATTATATTTATTATAAATATTTTTATTCATTTATTTATATATAAAATAATAATTTATTTTATTTTATTTTTTATATATTAATTTATTTATTTTATTTTATTATTTTTGGGGGGGGGGGTTGTTTTAATGTATTTATTTTATTTTTATTTATTTTATTTTATTTATTTTATTTTATTTTATTTTATTTTATTTTATTTTATTTTATTTTATTTTATTTTATTTTATTTTATTTTATTTTATTTTATTTTATTTTCAAGGGAAAAAGAGTGTAAAAACAAAAAGGGCTTGCTGACATCATAAGAGCTGGAAATAATTTCAGACACCGAGCAATGGATTATATGCACAGCTAGTGTTTTTCAGCCAGTGATGAACCTCTGGTGAAAGATTCCTTTTACAGCATCGATGTTGTAATGTAATTCAAATCAGTTAAATAGACTTCAGCATTCATTTAGTTGGTTAAGTGTAAAAAGAGACGAAAAACAGTTTTAAACGCAGGCGCCACCATTAGCAGCAAGCTCGTGCAAAAACTCCATTGAAAACACTGGAGTAAAATTAATTTCCATATTTTAAAGACATTGTGGGGGGAAATAGAATTTAATGCAGTGCTTCTTGTTTGGTCTGATACCCACTTTATATTGTAATTCAGCCAGACAATGATTTTGTATGGGATGACAATTCACCAGAACCCTTGGGGCTGGCTAACTGAAATTAAAAGTCTGTGTACATATACCCCATTTATTGCATCCTCATGACTTTTTTTCATTGGAATAATGTTTACCATTCAATAAAAGGCCAGCAGTGTTTGTTCAAAGCTCAGATGAATTTTAATCTCTGCTACATTTTATGATAATTTTGCACCGGATTTATAGGAGCTGTTTATTTCACATGGTTCATTTCAGCAGATGCACATTTGAAAACACTGTTAGTTTGCCCGAGATGTGAGTTCCCACTGTGTACTGTGAGGTTGCTGAGTAATAATCCAGTAAAGGACTTTCACATGTGTGAGAGCCAGCCTGGCTTGGCTATAGCGGGCCCTTCAGAGAGCTGGAGCCTTCAAAGAAACTGGCAGCTAAGTGAGATCAACATAGGGAGGAGGTGCAACATTTGGGATTTGTTTGGGAGCAGAACAGGTTCACAAGGACAGGTTCATGTGGCCAGAAAATCACTGGGGGCCTTGCCCACATCTATATTTTCAGGACTTTAGGTTTTGATTAATTTAAATAGCATTAGCATGACTTTTAAATTAATTAAAGTAGTACATGCAACTTCCTTGTTTGATCTCCGCGAACACATCATGAATTAATTAAACAACACTTTGATGACCTGACCACTTCTGAGAAAAAAGGCTTATAGAGTTAAACAGGTGAGTTTTACCATTGGTGAATCAGTTGCTGATCACTGGGTCTATCAGGAGCAATTTTAGCTTAGCTTAGCATAGATCATTGAATTGAATTAGACCATTAGCATGCGATTAAAAACTATCAGAGTTTCGATAAGTGTCCCTTTTTTGTGTGCCTGCTACAGCACCGAAGTTCATTCATTCATTTTCCTTCAGCTTAGTCCCTTTATTTATCTGGGGTCACCACAGTGGAATGAACCGCCGAGCACCATAGTCCTTTGATAATTGTGTCAGAATGAGAGTAAAGTTCCTAGCCTAGAAAATAGCAAAAGAGTCAAGTTTTAAATAGGGAAATTACAAAAACTGTTTTTTTTATTAACTGAGTGAGATGCTAATGGTCTAATCTAATTCAATGATTTATGTTAAGCTAAGCTAAGCTAAGCTAAAACTGCTCCTGCCAGACCTGGAAATTGCCTTCAATGGATTCAATAATGGTAAAACTAATTTGTTTATTTTGCCAGTACTTGTTGGAAAGGCGGTTTAACTTGATACTAGTACAAAAGGTAACAATAATTAAAACTAAACTGAAATAAAAAGTTAAAATTGACAAAAAATTAAAACTAATAAAAATAATGGAAAACATAAAATACACGAGTTAAAATGTACATATTTATGCTCTGTACATTTTACTCATGAAAAGTACAATTTCATATATTTAAACCTGTAGCTAATAATAATTATTATTTTTTAAATATTCAGTTATTTTTTATTAGATATGGAAATATAGGCAACATCAACTCACCTTAAAAACATTTATTTCTTCCTTTATTTTGTTACTTTATTTATTTTTATTTTTATTGTTTGTTTTGTTTTTATTTTTGTTTAAATATATTTTTAATGTATTTAATTTTATTTAATTTTATTTTAATTTAGCTTCAAATTATTTTTATTTTATTTAAATTTTTTCTTTTGTTTTGTTTTATTTTAATTTTAATTATTTATTTTATATTTTATTTTAATCTATATATTTGTTTTGTTTGAATTTAAATTGTTTATTTATTTTATTTTAATTAAAAAAATGTTTTGTTTTATTCATTCATTCATTTTTTTTTCAGTTTAGTCCCTTTATTAATCCGGGGTCGCCACAGCGGAATGAACCGCCAACTTATCCAGCATATGTTTTACACAGCGGATGCCCTTCCAGCTGCAACCCATCTCTGGGAAACATCCATACACTCTTGCATTCACACTCATACACCACAGACAATTTAGCCTACCCAATTCACCTGTACCACGTGTCTTTGGACTGTGGGGGAAACCGGAGCACCCGGAGAAAACCCACGCGAATACAGGGAGAACATGCAAACTCCACCCAGAAACGCCAACTGACCCAGCGACATTCTTGCTGTGAGGCGACAGCACTACCTGCGCCACTGCATCGCCTGTTTTGTTTTATTTTAATTTAAATTATTATTATTTTTTATTTATTTATTATTTATTTATATTGTTGTTGCTTTGTTTCAGTCTAATCTGATTCAATGATTTATGCTAAGCTAAGCTAAAAGTACTTCTGCCAGACCTGGAAATTGCCAGAGTGGATTCAATAATGGTAAAACTCAACTGTTTAACTCTAGGGAAGCTGTAAAATGAGCATATTTCCAAAAAAATATTAATTGTCCTATCGAGTTCTTATATTCGGGAACAGCATGTGTATAACTTTCAGATTTAAAAATAAGCATAGATATTACAATGAAGCACTTTTCAAAAAAATCTTCCTGATAATGTGCCATTAATGGGCCTTTCATTTGCATACCGCTATGTAAATGTCAACAACTGGCTAATTGTTATTCAATGGAAGTGTTTAGCATTTAAAGAGGCAGTTCAGCTACAAATGAAAATCACCAGTTGAGTTGTTTTAGGCTTTCATTGCATTCACGAAACATTCTTCAAACTTGTTTCTTTCAACCAAGAAGGAAATACAGATGATTTTATTGACTTTTGAACCGTCCCTTTAAGAATCAGAAGGCAACAGATATGTTGTACTCAAAAAAAGCGTACATTTTATTTTTGTACAAAATCATACCATTCATTTACACTTTGCAATACAAAGTACAATCATATCAGTGTCATATACATTCAAAAAAACAATTACATGGCAAAATCTCTTAAGTTCCTGATGAAAAATAGGCACATGGCAAAAGCATTGCATGTCTGAGTGCTGGTTGACTGCTGTTTGACCACACAACAGTTTAAATACTTGTAATTCAAGATCTCTTTGCACTTGTTCCCCGTTTTATTAATAAAAACATGGCATTAATTATTCCTTTGGTCTCAAGCTCCTTGGTATGAAATATCTAACCGATTACCTCTCCAAAAATGTTTAAAATACAAATGACCATCATTTAACATTCGGTCACTCTATAAATTATTGCTTTTTAGACAGGCTAGCGTTTAAAAAAACCCTCCCAAATAGTACATACTCGTAAACAAATGTACAGTACACATCAGCTCAACCCCCTAATACAGGGCAAATACTGTTGAAATGGAAGGCACATGATGGTGTCCGCATGACAATCTGCGATTACACTGAAATGAATGAGTTCCAGCAAACAGTCTTTTCTTTTATGAGGGTGTTGAAGGTTCTCCAGGAACCAGCTCAGAGGCTGTTTTGGGTCAGTTTCAATTAAAGGGATAGTTCACCCAAGAAAATGACAATTTCTTCACTGTTTACTCTCCCTCAAATGGTTCCAATTGGTTATGGTTGAACACAAAAGAAGATATTTAGAAGAATGTTTGAAACCTGTAACCACTGCCTTCCATATGTAGGACAAATAAATGGAAGTCAATGGTTACAGTGACTTCTATAGTAGGAAAAATAAATGGAAGTCAATGGTTACCAGTTTTGTTGTGGTTCCAATTGGTTACTGTTGAAGAAGATATTTTGTAGAATGTTCGAAACCTGTAATTATTGACTTCCATAGTAGAAAAAACAAATGAAAGTTGATGATTACAGTGACTTTCATTGAAGAAAAAAAATAAACAGAAGTCAATGGTTACGGTTTTGTAGTGGTTCCAATTGGTTATGGTTAAACATAATCAAATGAAGATATTATGAAGCATGTTCAAATCCTGTAACCATTGACTTCTATAGTAGGAAAAACAAATGTAAGTCAATGCTCACAGTAACCTTTATATCAGGAAAAGTAAATGGAAGTCAATAGTTACAGGTTTTGTAGTGGTTCCAATTGGTTATGGTTAAACACAAAAGAAGATATTTTGAAGAATGTCCAAATCCTGTAACCATTGACTTCCATAGTAGGAAAAACAAATGTAAGTCAATGGTTACAGTTACTTCTATAGTAGGAAAAATAATTGGAAGTCAATGGTTACAGGTTTTGTAGTGATTCCAACTGGTTATGGTTGAACACAAGAGAAGGTATTTTGAATAATGTTCGAAACCTGTAACCATTGACTTCCATAGTAAAAAAAATAACGGAAGTCAGTGGTTACAGTAACTTCTATAGAAGGAAAAATGAATGGAAGTCAATGGTTACAGTAACTTCTATAGTAGGAAAAATGAATGGAATGCAATGGTTACAGGTTTTGTAGTGGTTCCAACTGGTTATGGTTGAACACAAAAATAACATACTTTGAAGAATGTCCAAAACATGTAACCATTGACTTAGATAGTAGAAAAAACAAACAGAAGTCAATAGTTACAGTAACGTCTATAGTAGGAAAAATAAATGTAAGTCAATGGTTACAGGTTTGCAGTGGTTCCAATTGGTTATGGTTGGACACAAAAAGAAGATATTTTGAAGCATGTTCAAAACCTGTAACCATTGACTTCCTTAGTAGGAAAAACAAATGGAAGTCAATGGTTACAGTCACTTCTATTGTAGGAAAAATAAATGGAAGTCAATGGTTACAGGATTTGTAATGAGTTCAATTGGTTATGGTTGAACACAAAAGAAGATATTTTGAATAATGTTCGAAACCTGTAACTCTTGACTTCCATAGTAGATCGGAACAAGTAAATGGTGATTAAATGATGATTAAAGTCTCATTTTTAGGTGAACTATCCCTTTAACATGTAATGTCTTGGTTGGAATCTGACTCAACACAAACACTTGATTCATTCAGACCCTGGCGTGGTGCATTTTGAAATTGTCTTTTGGGATGCATTTTGCACTTCCTTTCCAGATCAATCTGACAGGTCTGAGATCAGCGTTCCCAATCGGAGGCACTTGTTGAATGCAGGCCTCTCAGTGTGCGATGCAACAGCCAGATTCCTCATGTTTGTGCAGCAGCGACATGCGAGAGAATGTTTTGGAGCAGTTCTTGCACTGGTATTTCTTCACGTCTGAGTGGGTTTGCAGGTGGGCTCGGAGGTTCGATCGATCTGCAAACGCACGACTGCAGTGGGGGCAGGAAAACGGTTTCTCGCCTAGTGAACAATAACACAAGAGAAATCAAGTCAGTCCATGTGAAATACATTAGCATTGGCTTCAACTTGCACAAAATGTCTAAAACAAAGAAATTAAAGGGGTAGTTCACCAAAAACATCTTATTTCAGGCTTTAATGAGATTCTTTCCTGTTAAAAGATGATATTTTGAAGAAACATGGAAAAGTAGATACTTTGAAGAATGCTGAAAACCTGTAACCATTGACTTTTATTGTTTTTCCAACAATGGAAGTCAATGGTTACAGGTTTTCAGCATTCTTCAAAGTATCTTTTTTTGTCTTCGACAGATAAAAGCAACTCAAATGTTTTAGAACCACTTGAGGGTGAGTAAATATTCATTTTTGGGTGAACTATCCCCTTAATGCATGTGTCGTTTTCTCACCTGTGTGTGTCCTAATGTGTCCCTGCAGCAGCCAAGGCCTGGAGAAAGCTTTTCCACACATTTTACAAACGCACGGCAGCGTGTGTGTCCTTATATGCATCTTTAGGGCTCCTAGACTCACGTATTCCTTCTCACAGTACTTGCAGCTGAATGATTTCCGGCTCTGTGCGTCGCAATGCAGCTGTTTGTGTTTCATGAGTCCCGAATACGTGCTGTAGGACTTGTTACACAAACCACACTGAAACTTCTCAGCGTCCGACAGCTTGGTAGACTGTATCCGCTCATCTTCGTCGCTCCTGGGGCTCTCCGAACCGCTGTGGTCCTTATTAGAGGATGTGTCAGAGAGGGACGAGGGGTATCCGGATATGGGGGAGAGGTCGTGGGGAAGGGGAGACAGTGGCAGGTTGCTGGTAGTCCATACTGTTATGGGATTGTATGCCACCGGGCTTAACACTTCAGGTTGAGGTATAACAGGCACCGGGAGTGCTTTTAAGACATATGGAGAAATAAACACTGCAATGAAAAGAGAAATGCACTCGGGTTAGTCAAGTATTTGGGTCACATACATATATTTTTGATCTAAATACATTTTCCACACTTTGACAGATCATATTTAAAGAGATTGTTCACAACAATATTAAAATGACTTCATTATTTACTCTTACTCATGTGGTATTAAAGATTTATGAGAAGATATTTTGAAGAATACTGGTTGCTTGCAGCCATTGACTTCCATAGTAGGAAACATTTCAAAGTCAATAGGTGCCTGCTAGCAACATTTTTCAGAATATCTCCTTTATGCGTGAACAGAAGAAAGAAACTCAATTAGGTTTGGACAAGAGAAGGGCGAGTAAATAATGGCAGAATTTACTTTTTTGGGTGAACTGACCCTTTATAAGAAAATATTGCAGTTTTCTTTTGCAGTTCAGCTCAGTTTGAGTTCTGTTGTAACATTTCAAAATCATTAAACTAATTAAAGCAAGTATTAATTAATTAATTAATTAAAATAAAAGATTGTTAAATTGATAACCAGCACTTGGACCAAAGATATAGACATATATCTGAAGATTAATCCTATGCACTACCAATTACTCGTTTAATTATCTTTACATTAGTTACATTAGAAAGCATTATATTAAGAAATAATCAATTTAAAACACTTATATCACTCATGCTTTAACTTAACAATCCTAAAGGGGTCAGATTTTAGATTACAAAAAATAAATAAAATAAAAAGACTATTTTGATTACCAAGCATCTCATTGGTTGTTCTGTTCACACAAATGAAGATATTTTGAAGAATGCTGGTTGCTTGCAGCCATTGACTTCCATAGTAGGAAACATTTAAAGGTCAATAGGTGCCTGCTAGCAACATTTTTCAGAATATCTCCTTTTGTGTGAACAGAAGAAAGAAACTCGATTAGGTTTTGAACAAGTGAAGGGCGAGTAAATAATGGCAGAATTTTCATTTTTGGGTGAACTGACCCTTTAATAAGAAAATGTTGCAGTTTTCTTTTGCAGTTCAGCTCAGTTTGAGTTCTGTTGTAACATTTCAGAATCATCTAAAATAAACTAATTAGAGCAATTATGAATTTATTAATTTAAATAAAGGATTGTTAAATTGATAACCTGCACTTGGACCAAAGATACACAGCATTTCGTTGCCTACTGCATGTTGTTGCCTTGTACTTGTACATGTGTAATGACAATAAAGTTGAATCTAATCTAATCTTAGTCCAAAAATATAGACTTGTATGAAGATTAACCCTATGCACTACCAATACTCTTGGATTAATTATCTTTACATTACATTAGTTACACTAGAAAGAGTTATATTAAGAAATAATCAATTTAACACACTTATATCACTCATGCTTTTACTTACCAATCCTAAAGATGTCAGGTTTTAGATTACAAAAAAATAAATAAAATAAAAATATGATTTCGATTGATCGTAGGAAACATTTATTAAAGTCAATAGGTGCCTGCTAGCAACATTTTTAAGAATTTATCCTTTTGTGTGAACAGAAGAAAGAAACTCAAATAGGTTTTGAACAAGGGTGAGTAAATGATGATAGAATTTTCGTTTTTGAGTGAACTGACCCCTTTATTAAGAAAATATAGAAGATTTTTGCAGTTCAATCAAGTTTTGTTGTGTTTGTAACCATTCAAAATCATTTGAAATAAACCAATTAAGGCAAATAAATTAATTAATTATAAAACAGATTGTTAAAACCATAATACTTGGACCAAAGATATAGACACAGCTCTTAGACCAAAGATATAGACTTATACCCGAACATTAATCCTATACTACTAATTACTTCTTTAATTATCTTTACATTGAATCACATTAAGAAATAATTAATTTTAAAACACTTGTATGCTTTTACTTAACAATCCTTTAGAGGTCAGGTTTTAATATTACAAAAAATAAATAAAATAAAAAGACTATTTTGATTAAGCATCTTATTGGGTGTTCTGATTAAATAAGCATTCGGTATTAATGTACAAACACAACTTTACAACTATACAATTCAACTTATTATTAGCTAAATACAACTCTTAACTTTACCAAGTACTTTCATCACACTTAAAAAAGTTAAACAAACTCAAACTTTTCAATGTTATGTTGTAAAATGACCAAATCCACAGTCTTTTACCTGTTGGACTCTCCAGTTCACTATAATTCGGTTTCTTGGCCGCATTGAAATGCTTCTTTACTAGGAATGACCGAGGCATCCTGGAGTGCGTATAAAGTTGTCTCGCAGATAAAAATGGTCCTGTCTTCTCGTTTAGAAATTCAAATCACTGTAATCCTTATTGCTCGGTCCAGCAGAGCTTCATATTCCAGCGCTGATCTGCTCTAACACTCCGGCGCCTCGGTGCAAAAAACAAGTAAATACTTCCAATCAGGTGCAAAGGGAGGGGGCTGAGCTTGCATATTCATGCCATTGGGGCCAATCAGAATGGAGGCGTGGTTTGAGGGGGCGGGGCCGAGAGGTCGAGTAAAGTAAGACAGGTGTTCACGCTCGAGATGCGGACTTAGGTAAAATAATGTTCAGACTTGTCACAGATGGTCAAGGCACACAGACTGCTGGAATGCTAATATTCCTGAATGTCTGATGCAGGATTGCCTATTAAAATGATGATCCCTAAAAGAAACTGATAGATAGATGCACTGAAAAAGAAACGATTCATCGGATTTGCATTCGCTTTTTTAATGTAACTGGTTGCAAACAATTAATATGGGCTGAGTATAAACAAATTTAAACAAATTAAGTAGAACATTATTTAATTAGCTTGTTTAATTTCAGCCCATATAAATGGTTTGCTACCAGTTACCTTAAAAAATAGTAAATCCGATGGATGGATGAATGGATGGATGGATGGATGGATGGATGGACGGACGGATAGACAGATGGATGGATAGATGATAGATAGATAGATAGATAGATAGATAGATAGATAGATAGATAGATAGATAGATAGATAGATAGATAGATAGATAGATAGATGGATGGATGGATGGATGGATGGATGGATGGATGGATGGATGACTATTTATTCATGGAAAAATATGTTTTTGGTTACTTGTAAGTTATTAAATTTGGTTAATCATGTTTAACCTAATTTTATAAGCTATGCAAGCCGTTTTAAGTCAGTTTACTAATTTGGGTTCAAATAACTCATAAGGTTAATTTGATTCAGCTTAAGATAATTAGGGCATTTTTTTTACAATGTAGACAGACAGACAGACAGACAGTCAGTCAGTCAGTCAGTCAGTCAGTGTCAGTCAGTCTTTTGGTTGTGGTGACGTTTTCTAGTCCAGAGATGCCAAAAGTAGGGCTCGAGGGCCAAAGTTGGCCCATTGTAACCTTTGATCTTTGTTTTGGCCCACTATCTCAACATACAGGAAAGTGAGAATGATAGAGAGGGTTGGGGCGAATGCCTTTAACACAAAGATTGTCATTTCCAATTTGACGTAACATATTTTGTTAATGCAAGGTCCCTTTCATCGCTGCTTGCAGATTTGATTTGTTCATTTTATTGCTGAGCTACAAAAAAAAAGCTAACAAAAATTAAATAATTAAATCTTGTGAATGAATCAGATTTTAAAAATATATATAAATACTGTCATTCAACAGATAGAGGACTATGCAGCAGACATGGGTGAGCAAGTCAAGGCAAAACTAGTGTAATTCTGTTATAAATGAGATTGTTTTGTTTTTACTGTAATAGGTTCATTATAAAA
Organism: Danio aesculapii; assembly: GCF_903798145.1. NCBI lineage: Eukaryota > Metazoa > Chordata > Actinopteri > Cypriniformes > Danionidae > Danio > Danio aesculapii. Next base: position 6,978,827 of record NC_079458.1, read on the forward strand.
ATATAAAAATCTACTGTATTAGTTAATATAAAACAATGTTGTTTAGTCATTTTTAAATATTAATAAATAAATTTACCCATGGCAACTATATTTACCTTCGACCCACTAGCATCAATCAAGTTTGGTTTTTGACCCTTCATAAGAAAAAGTTTGGGCACCTCTATTCCAGACATACCATGAGTGTTCACTTGATTACCATCCACTTAACCATGTGTTTTTAAACCAAACATTTCTAATAGTATGTTTGCAAGTGTGTTTTTTAATAATTGTAATTTCATACCCATTGGTTATGTTTAAAGTTAAAGTTGGTAGATATGTTGAAATCCAGTTAGTACTTTTAAAATACTGTTCACTAGCGCCCTCTTGTGTTTAAGCAACTAGAACTAGTTTAGCATGATTAGTTAGTTATCTGGGACTTGTGGTAATAAGGTTAATCGGGTTTTGTGTAAATAAGAAATAGTCCTGTATACACACAGTGAAAGTGCATGAAAAGTAAATGTAAATACAAATAAAATAGTAGCAAGCCTTTCTGAAAATAATAATGTTTAATTTTTAAAATACATTAGTAAGATTGTTTGCATAGTTAAGTTAAAATGGAAGGTTGAAATCCAAAAGTACATTTAAATTACAATTCTCTAGCGCCCTCTTGTGTTCAAGCAACTAGAACTAGTTTTGCATGATTAGTTGCCTGGGACTTGTGGTCATAAGGTTAATCGGGTTTTGTAAATAAGAAATAGTCCTGTATACACACAGTAAATGCAAATAGAAATAAAATAGCAGCAAGACTTTCTGAAAATAATGTTATTTTTTTAAATGCATTAGTAAGATTGCATGAGGGCCCAGGCAATACACCAGCTCATTAAATTGGCATTTATTTATTTGAGCTGTATTTTTACATAGATTGCATATAGTGTTGAGTTATAATGCTGTCTTTAGATGTGTGTGCCGTAAAACCGATACATTTCCATGCTGATAGAAGCACCATTAGCACCTCAGTATTGTGGTTTACATTCATAGTTCTAGAGACAATTCGTAAATGGAGAGCAGTTTTCAGACTTAATTAAGAGCTGATAGGTCGTAATGACTCAGTTTACTTCATTTAAACAACTTGAGACCAATATGTTTGACACAAAATGATTTCAAAGTGTATACGAAATATTATTTTGAAGAACCTCCTGTTCAAGGACCATCAATAAGAGAAGGGGATGAATCAATAACCATCAAATAAAGATAAAGAATCACATAATTTCTGAGAATAAAGAGGAAGCACCTCTCAAAAGGGCCTCTTGTCTTGAGTAATTAAAACAGGCACCGCTAAGCAGATTTTCTTCCTCATCAGGGGAAATTTTTAATTGTAAGCCAGATTTCTTATCTGCCAAAACTAATTACAGAAATGGAGGTAGTATCCTTTGTTCATAGTGCCGTAAAAGCAAGGGCATTCATTTCTCTGTTCTCAATGACGTGAATAAATTTCTCGGTCGGTGTGTGTGTGTGTGTGTGCATGTTTGTCACTATAAAGAGCTATTAAAAACAATGCATTTTGATATCCCATGCTATTTACTCATTTATTTATGTGCGTTACATGAAATGTGCCATGTGTTTGATTGTCAGTTTATACATGGACGGTTGACTCCACTTGCATGCTGCCAGATAAATATACAGATGAACGACAGAGACTGGATTGTGTTTGCTGAGAGAGGGGAAATAAATGTGAGCGCAGCACAATCAGGCTCCTTCGCAACCTCTGGTTCAAGAGATCATAGAAACAGCTTTTTTAGATAAAGTGCATGGGAGAATACATGAATCCCAGTCTGATGACTCAATATGTTTTACATTAATGGAGACTGCATAAGCAGACCCTTTTATCCAAAGTGCCTTACAGTAGTTATTATAGAGACAGTCCCTCCAAAGGAACCTGAGGTTAAGTGCTTTGCTCAAAGGCACAATGTGATCGCTACAGATAACCCATTGTGAGAGACAAAATGGTAACCTTTTCATTATCAGACCTGATCTTTAACCGGTATACCATGTGTGCTGGAAATAAATAGAGATTCCATGTTGAAAAAAGATATAGGCTCTATAGGGAAAGGGTGTTAGTATGCTGTGTAGGTGACAAAATTCAGATTAGTTGTTCATTTTATTATTATGATTTGCATATCAATGATGGATAACTCAAAAAAAGAGATAAAGACAAGGAAAGGGTGTTAGTAGGCTACTTAGATGACAAAATTCAGACTAATTGTCTATTTTTGGAATTTGCATGTCAGTAATGGACAACTCAAGAAAAGAGATATAGGGAGGGGAGGGTGTTAGTAGGCTACTCAGATGGCAAAATCCATACTTAATATCCATTTTATCATTAGCATTTGCATGTCAACGATAGACAACTCAAAAGAGAGATATAGGCAAGGAAAAGAGTGTAGGCTACTTAGATGGCAAAATTCAGACAAAAAAAAATTCTGATAACTCAAAAAGAGAGATATAGATAAGGAAAGTTAGTATGCTGTTTAGATGACAATATTCAGACTAATTGTCTATTTTTGGCATTTGCATGTCAGTAATGGACAACTCAAAAAAGAGATATAGGCAAGGGAAAGGGTGTTAGTAGGCTACTCAGATGGCAAAATTCAGACTAAATATCCATTTTATCATTAGCATTTGCATATCAGAAATTGACAACTCAAAAAAAGAGATATGGGTAAGGGAGAGGGTGTTAGTAGGCTACTTAGATGGCAAAATTCAGACTAGGAAAATTCAGACAACTCAAAAAAAGAGATATAGGCAAGGGAAAGGGTGTTAGTACTTAGATGGCAAAATTCAGACTAGGAAAATTCAGACAACTCAAAAAAAGAGAGATATAGGCAAGGGAAAGGGTGTTAGCAGGCTACTTAGATGGCAAAATTCAGACTAGGAAAATTCAGACAACTCAAAAAAAGAGATATAGGCAAGGGAAAGGGTGTTAGTACTTAGATGGCAAAATTCAGACTAGGAAAATTCAGACAACTCAAAAAAAGAGAGATATAGGCAAGGGAAAGGGTGTTAGCAGGCTACTTAGATGGCAAAATTCAGACTAGGAAAATTCAGACTACTCAAAAAAAGAGATATAGGCAAGGGAAAGGGTGTTAGTAGGCTATTTAGATGGCAAAATTCAGACTAGGAAAATTCAGACAACTAAAAAAGAGAGATATAGGCTAGGGAAATGGTGTTAGTAGGCTACTTAGAGGGCAAAATTCAGACTAGGAAAATTCAGACAACTCAAAAAAGAGATATAGGCTAGGGAAATGGTGTTAGTTAGCTACATAAGTGACAAATTTTAGATTATCAATTTTATCATTAGCATTTGCATGTAAATAATGGACAACTCAAAAAAAGAGAAATATGCTGGGAAAAGAGTGTTATAGGCTAATGACAAATGACAAATGAAATGACAAAATTCAGACTAATTGTCTATTTTTGGCATTGGCGTGTCAAAGACAGACAACTCAAAAAAGAGCGATATATGCTAAGAAAAGGGTGTTAGTATGCTACTCAGATGACAAAATTCTGACTAATTGTTTATTTTATCATTAACATTTGCATGTCAACGATGGCCAACTCAAATAAGAGAGATATAGGCAAGAGAAAGGGTGTTAGTAGGCTACTTAGATGGCAAAATTCAGATTAAACATCCATTTTATCATTAGAATTTGCATGTGAATGATGGACAACTAAAAAAACAGCTTATATTAAACAGTAGCTGCTTGTATCATTGACTGTTACGCATAGGTAAAACAGTATGCAATCTTCATGCTAACCGACGAGTCTTTTCTGCACTTAACTAGCATCACTCTGTTTAACAGCACGTGGACTGTTAAAACTGCAATAATGCGTTGTATAGAAATATCGTTGGTTATGTAAAGCTTTGTAGGGAATGTTCTCGCACAGCCCGTGGGTTCCTCTGCCTCCTTCACCATATAATACCGCATTGAGTATCACGCACATGATGGAGCCTTAAAGTGCCACCCTCTTGCGCTCTTATTGCTCCTCGTCTTTTCTATCCGTTTCACTTTACCTCATGAATATCCTGGTAATATATTCAGACTATTACTGACTGATGTTTAGCGTCGGTGAACAATGAAGGAATGAAGCGGTCGAGAAGAGAGACAGGCGTAAAACAGCGCTTGTGATTAGCATAGGCACGTTCGGTTCATTCAGCGAGTCGGTTCGTTCGAACGGTTCACTTCGAATGAGCCGGTTTAAAAAACAAAACAAAATAACATTAGATTGAGTCATTGCTCACAAGAGTTTGCAGAGCTGCCTGCGTGGGTATTTATGTTTCATTTCATTTATAGAACGATACATTTTCAGATATTGAGGTTAGATTTAGGGTTTGTTTATGGAGCTAGTGTATTGCGTTAACTGTATTGTAGAAGCTGCAGCTACAGAAACTGTTCTGTGGATTAGACTACAGACTAGATTTCCTCCTTAATGTTTCATGTAATAAACTACAATATCAGCTTTCTATATTGTACATGTTTTATAGTCAATAGTGAGACAAATGTAGCCAAAATATTGTCATATTTCTGCTGTGGTGGAAAAAGTACTGAAAAATTATACTCAAGTAAAAGTGGCATTACTTAACCAAACATGTAGTGCAGGCAAAGTAAAAATATCTGTTGTAAATACTACTCAAAGTATGAGTAAAAAGTAGCCCTTTTAAAAATACTTAAGAGTAGTAAGTAATTTACTGTGAAATCTGACGCATTTACTTGCAATCCGTGCATGTGTGTGAAAACGAAACATTCTGTAGTGCATTTAGTTATTGTTTAAGGCCATTTGGCAAATACAGTCATCATACAGTAAACATCCTTCAATTTCTCATCAGTGACGTGCAGTCTAAACAGTCTCTGGGTCATTGTGTGTAAAAATTTTGAACATCTTCTTGGACACTTTTAATTCTCCAGACAGTTTGCTGCATTTATAAAGCGTCCATGTCTTAGGGTTGTTCAATATGATGCGATTTACTTTCTATGTGCAATTTGATTAAACAGAAATCACAGGACTGACTTTTCTACCAAGCCATTCACCATAGACAACAAAAAATAAAGTAGTGACTGCAGATTGAATAAAAAAAAGTGGAGTAATAGTACAGATACAGCACTAAAAATGTACTCAAGGGAAAATAAAAGTACACATTTTTAAAACCTTAAAATTCCTGAGATAAACTACTCAATCACAGAACTTTCACTATCTGTAATTAGTTACTTTACACCACTACATTACTGTAATGCAGTAGCCTATGTTTTTATATGGAATAGTAATTAAGTTGGGTTTTACAGCTGGAGAAACAGTAGACCTACATTTATGGTAAAAGTTATCCCATTTACCTAAATTCACCTCTGCATGTGCACAGAATAGTCTATTGATTTTGGGGGTGACAAATGAACCGTATGTAATTTCAATACTGGCTCTAATTTATCGACCAATATGAAAGCTTGTTTGTTCCACACTCTTTAAACATATTTACTGGCATCAGTGGTTCTATGAATAACCTTTAATATCCACAGAACCCTCACATTCAGCAAAGTTGAAATATTTTTTAGGTTATTCAACTTTTTTTTTTAAGATGCAAAGTTTCTTTATGAAAATAACAACAGTTATTAGTGACATCATTGCTGAAAGCTCTCTTATGGAAACTATTTTTAATAATGTATGAAAAAGATTACATGGAATATGCAATTTTATATCGCACTAAAAAAATTTCATGATGACTTTATATTTATTTTAAAGTTTTTTTTGTTCAGGGTTATGATTGTGAAAAGCATATAGCTACTGAATAGACCTATAGCCAGGATGTGAATTACAGGGGGGTTGAGGGGCACCTGAAGGACATGAAAACAACATGTATAGGGAGGTCAGTCCTCAAAATAGTGAGAAATAGTTTGCTCTGATTTGCAACTTAAATACTAATATTGCTAATTAAATAATCGATAATATAAGTATACTTTTGACCAGCCCTATAATGGATTATACCATTATGAATGCATTTAGCCGATAGACATGGTAAGTGTTCACAAAACACTTTTCTTGTAAAATAGGTGTTGACCTAAAAATAAAATAAAATTAGATGTATACTTTGACTTACAGTAACCTCTGAAATGGCTAATTACAGGATATTGTAGGTCAGAATACACAAGCTATCCCACAAAACACTGAAAAATTAAATATGTTGCGTAAATAAAATAGATGTCATTTAATTTGATTCACTGAACACAAATTGACATTACATAACCTTTTTCATAATGGCTTTATATTTTAACTGCAAGTTCAGGGTTATAATTGTGAAAAGCATATAGTTACAGAATAGACCTATAACTAGGGTGCGAATTACAGGGGGGTTTGAGGAGGACTGACACCCCTAATTAATTCTTGATTCCCCCTGAAGGACATGAAAACAACATGTATGGGCGGCCAGTCGTCTAAATAGTAAGAAATAGTTTGCTCTGATCTGCAACTTAAATACTAATATTGCTTATTAAATAATCGATAATATAAGTATACATTTGACCACCCCTATAGTGGTTTATACCATTGTGATTGCATTTAATCTAAGCCGATAGACACGGTAAATGTTCACAAAACACTTTTCTTGTAGAATAGGTGTATAGCCTAAGTAAAAGTAAAGTAAAATTAGATGTATAGTTTGACCTACAGTATCCTCTGAAATGGCTAATCCCAGGATATTGTAGGTCAGAATACACAAGCTATCCCACAAAACACTGAAAAATTAAATATGTTGCATTAATAAAAGAGATGTCATTTAATTTGATTCACTGAATCATGTATTGCACAAAATAACATTACTGAAAAAGTTGACCCCCTGATCGTCAATGTATAATTCGCATCCTGCCTATAGCTACTCAGTATTATTATGGGAAAAAATCTGAATTGTGTGTTGTTAACATTTAACTTTTATTGTTGTAGAAAATAAGCTTTCATATTAACAGACTGCCTGAAAACAACAACAACATGCATATAAAAATACTAAAAGAACCATCATCTGATGACATTTTTTTGTGCATTAGTAATTCACAAATACAGCAAAAACAGGCAACAAACAAAAATTTCAAAGATAATTGAAATTCAGATAAAAAAAACAAATAGAAGACATTTACAAGATGCCAAAAACAGACTCATAATAACTTACAATAGCTTACAGAGCTTTTACATTTTTTTTTTTTTACAGCTTTGAGAGTCTTCATTAACAGAATAAGTTCGTTGACAAAAACCTTGAGGGGATTTTGAAAGTCTACATTTGTGGATAAAGAGTTTATCATTTAAAATAATAAAATCAACAAAATTGTTATTTTTTTATTACCATTTTCAAAATAACAAAAAATTTATTTTGCATCCAATGTTATCAACACATTATTTTTAAGCAGAATAATCAGAAAAACAGTCTTTCCAAAATAATTGCACACTCTGACATTTAACAAGTAAGTGACATAAGAATTCCTCACTGGTTTTACAAAATTAACATTGTTTCTCAATATCTGAAAATTTGTGAAAGTGACACGTTGGTTGGGTATATTTTATGTAAAATCTTTATGTGAATTTCTCTTACTTTATATGAAATGCAAAATGTGCATGGTAGCAGCAGCCATGCTTTTCTCCAATTAATCTCCCATAATAAAGAATTCCAATAAAATTTCTCTCTTGGAATAACTCTGTTTTTATCATTGAATACTTACCTTATGTGTTTGTTAGTACATTTTTTGTCAAATATATTTTTACCATTTATCAGGAAATTACATTATTTATTTTCTAACTTATAATAGGTCAAATGACTGCACATTAAATTAAAGAGTCCCGATGGGATAGCTTTGATCACTGTCGAAAATTGGACTTCATATGATAAAATGATTCATATGATAAAAATGATCCTTAAAGATGAATCAAACAAATAACTTACATATACCAACCCATGTTCCAACTATTTAAACCAAATACAAACTCTTTCCTTTAACAGTAATCAATTCGTTAATCCAAATTTTCATTCTGGGAGGAGAAAAATTATGCACAAAGCAAAGTTTCCAAGCCAAGAGTGCTTGCTCAGGAAATTTAGATAATTTTACTGGTAATTTTGATGGTGAAAAATTGCAAGTCAAAAGAAATTTGAGACCACTCATCTTCTTAAAGATACACGGAATAAAAAAATTAGGATCAATTGTAAATTTTTTCATGCAATTAATTTTGAATGTATTTTTCATACTTTTATAATTTAATATCTCAAAACCTCCATTGAATTTCTTCTCGGCCGATACTGAATTTTTGAGCTGGTGATGTTTGTTTTTTCAACAGAAATGTGCTAATAATTTATTAACTTCTTTACAGACTGATTCAAGGACGAATAAAGACAGTCCTGGGAAAATAAATCAGGACAAGCCTTCTATTTTTGTTAATAAAGTTCTACCTAAAAATGAAAGATCCCTTCCATCATCTGATGACATTACTTGTCACTTGTGTTGCATAGGCTGCTGCTCGTTATTTGAAATGTTTGTTTCAGCAGACTGCATACTATTAAAATAATGACAAATACAGTGAATACACACTATATACTGCGCAGTATGCAGTGTAGTGCGTTTCATTGTCGAACAAGTCCGAAGTTCTCCCACACGCGAGTCATACGGCGTAGGCTACAAGCGCGTTCCGAATCGGCTCGAACGAATCACTTAAAAGAGCCGGTTCAAAGAACACGGCTCGTTCGCGAATCGGACATCGCTACTTGTGGTTTTCAGCCGGTCATTATTATTGCTCAGGATGCCTAGCGACAGCAGGAGATCTGTAGATGGAAAGCTGCATGGCTCAGATTGCGGAGGATGCTGGAGAACAAGACGACAGATGCGTCTCGTGTGCTGTGGGAATATAAACTAAGAGCAAGTTTAAAAGACTCGCTTTGGAGGATTTTGCCAAGCGGGTTGCGGATGGAGACTGTGCATTAGTGGTCGTTATGATCTGGAGGCTGCTCACTCGTTTCCCCATAGGCAGTGATGACAAATGCAAGAGGGATGGAAGAATTATGAACTTGAAGGAGTGGAAGGAATCGCAAATTACCACCTGTTAGTTGAATAAGGTAAGGATTTATAACTTACTAGTTGCTGTGATTTCCATGTGATGCAGTGTGTAATAGATGATCATATTCTAATTGACTCTTCATTTCATATATAATTTGAAAGACATTCAATGTTTCCAACCAAAGCAGTTCTAAGAGATCTAATTATGGTGTTGAGGACCACTGTGGAGTTAAATCCCTCCTGAATTTCAGACCACCCATTCAATTGATCTAAAAAAGGGCTTTGTTCCTTAAACTTGGGAGCATAAATGAGTGTATGAAGGCTTTGATGCTGCATTACAGATGCTGGAGCCATATGCACATTTTGCTGTGTCAGATCTTCCATTCATATCAGGTGCATTAAAAGCATACCTTCCTGTTCTCATGCTAAACCTTGCCCATCAAAACTGTTCTTCAGCTGGCAGCCCTTCAAAGACGTGTCTTTAGGGACGCCCATCATTTTTAATTAAGGGTTTGGATGCCCTCAAGCACCCAATTTGTCCTCAGTTTAATGTGATTGAACATTTGATTTAAATAAACATGTAAATATGATGTTGCTTGTTAGCAATTTGGCACACACACACGTTTCCTGCTTTGATACAATATGCCTTAAGCACAAGACGTAAAACTGACTTAGCACCACAAGTGTCCAAGTGTCAGACGGTCAGCTGTTGTCTTTTTGGTTGGAGCCCATCTGTGATTGTATTGCATGTGGGACTTCATACATTCGTGTTCATGATATCAGTAATGCATTTCCCCTGCTCTGCTGAGCAAGTAACTAGAAGGGAGAGCTTTGTGCGTTCTTCAACGTGAACAGGCCAGCATTATCATAATGTTTTGCCAGCGTGATCTATGACAGATTGCTCATTACGCACATACACCCTATAGTGCCTCATTAACAGGAAACGCTGTTTAAATATAGTGAAAATGCTTCACCGTGATGAAGGAGGAGGGAATGTGTAATGTGCAATGTTGACTCAACCTGAATGTGACCTGCAGACAGCTGGTGAATGTCTTATAGCTTTCCCTTATCTAAAAAGATGTCTTTTTTAAGGCTGACTTGTGTTTTATGGCTAGATGTAGTGCTTTGAAGCAACAATCAAGAAAAAACTAAAATATATTGATCAAGCTAGCCAGAAAAATATACGCAGGTAGATAATTGCTGAGGAATTTTTGTCAAGAAGAGTGATTACAACACTATATATATATATATATATATATATATATATATATATATATATATATATATATATATATATATATATATATATATATATATATATACATATATGAGCAATTCCATGTAAATGTCAACCTTGCCATGAAAAAATTTTAGTTTTTGCCAAAATAGCAAAACAGCTTGCATTTAACAGTGCTTTAAAAATACTCAAAAATGTCTGTCAGTGTTTTCAAACTATTATATACCAAAGTCACACAAGTGGCAATTTCACATCCGTCACATCCATAACGAAGCTTTTTTCCTCATGAATGCAAAAATGTCAAATCAATCATGTTTGTTCTATAGTGATCCAACTCTTATCCTTTTGATTGGCATCGTTTTTTTTTTTTCGGTTGTGCAGTTTAATTCACCTTATTTCTACAAAATATGTTGTATACTGTAAACTTGAAGACTTTTTTTTGTCACATCCATAATGCATGATTATTTTATGCAGTTATTTTCTCATTTAAAATATAAAAAATGTTTACAGATTAATATTTTTCTGCTCCCACAACTCTGTGGCTAGTTGTTTTGAAAAATATAAAGAGACGTTTCAATATAATTTTAACATATTCCTTCTTTGTCAATTTATGTTTTGAGATTTTACTGCAAATGTCACATCCATAACGCTGAAATTACTATATATATATATACATACATACATACATACATACTTGCATATATGATTACAACACAATAAATAATTATTTATATATATTTATATATATATATATTTTTTTAGTTAATAAAACGTATAACTTTTTAAACATTTTATAGTCTAAAACAATGTTCTTAATAGTCACTCATGGAAACTTTTCATTAAATAATGACTACCAAATTATATTATTTATAATAGACTATAGATAATTAGACTATCAAATCGTCATTTTTACCATGATGTACAAAGAAATTCCACTAAAATGGAATTCACTTTTAACAATAGTTTATTTACTAAAATATCTTGGCACATTCAGAATAAGAATCATTAATGGTGACATATTAAAAAGCTCAATTTAGGAATCTCAGTGTATTTCAGTATTCAAGTCTCCAGGTTTACCCATTCATCAGGAAGATGTTTTTAATCACTTACAATATAATACATTGTGCACTGTAAATAATGCAGGGCTCTGCACTATTTATTCAGGTTGTCTCGACAAATATTGATTTAAGTTAGCAAATTTTAGTGGATTAAAAAAAACAAATCAGTTGTCCCAAAAAAATCGACAAAATTGTGTTGTTTAAGCTCATTTTACACAAGTAGTTTGAACAAGCAGCAAAATGATTTAATGAATAATTTATGCAAATATATCTGGCAGGTTTGGTTCGATTAAAACAAACTCTGGTTTATCGTTTATGTTGTTAATTTAGATAAGTGCGAATGGTGCCATCAAAAACTTAGCGTACGCCAAAGAAGCGGAAATTGTGCATCTGTATTAAAATACTTTGTGTTTTACTAAACATTGTCATTAGTAGGGCTGGGCGATAAGACAAAAAAAAAATCTATGTATAATTGTATATCACGATATATTACCATTTCTGTAAATTCAATCAAGACTATTTATTTTTTACATTTTAAAGAATATATTCAGAAACTACTCATTCAAATCTGACTCTAAAATTAAGATAATTTTAATAAATGAAGTGCAAATTGTAGACATTGAACTATTAAGATTGTTATTCATGTTTCTGTTTGCATCCTTGTAATGACCTGAAATATAAATGATAGAGCATAATATAAAATTGTAGACTTTTTATTTTGTCCATAAGATTTATATTATCATATTGTACTCATATGGTTGTTGTTTTTCATTATGAATAGCACAGAAACAATAGGAGGATGTGCAATGTTGTGCACCTGTTGTGCACATTATATAAATACTATGAAAATCCAATGGTCAATTTGAATCTAATCTTAAACTGTGAGAATATTTCAATATTATGTTTTTTACATGCTTATTATTTTCGTTAATATGGTTTAATTATCATTTTTTACAATAACATTGCTTTAATGGGAGATTAACTCCCCATTTATGTGTAGTTAACTGGTGATCTGAGACCTTTAGTCACGACAGATTACTGTGCATATTTTAATAGCTTTTTTAAAATGTTTTTTTTTTAAAGAAAGGTTTTGATGAATTAAAAAGTGCATGTTTTAGCTATATTTTGCTTGTTTTACACATTATTTAAAATTTGTGGCTAAGAAATACTTATTTATTTATTTATTTTTGGTGTGGTCAGAGATCAATTTGGTAAATCCTTCATTTTAAGCCCTGGAAAAATTCCTCCTTCAGAGATGAGACCTTTTATCAATGTTTACATTTTAAACAAGTGGCAAGAGGAGTGGGATACATAGGAAAATAATAAATTATATGAAATACAACCTGAAATCTCACACAGAATTTTAAGACATTTTAAGACTAGATTTGACCAAGTGGTTTTTACCAGATGTCGTATTGGACATACAAGAATAACCCATGTTTTTTTGCTCCAAGGTGAAAATTCTACTTAGTGTTCGTACTGCACTATTCCCCTTAGTATAATAAACATTTTACTAGACAGTCTTGCGTTTAATGACCCCAAAAGACTTTTTTAAATGAAATAAACTCTCCTAAAGACATTTTTAGCAAAGTGACACCAGAAAAGATTTTAGAATTTTTATCATGTATTAACATTAAAGATCTTATTTAATTTATGTATTCATTTGTTTGTTGATTTTTAATTTTATATTTATTATTGAAATGTTCCTGCCATGAAAATAGCCTTGGTTGCTGACATGGCATTAAATAAAAAATACATTACATTACTTGAGCCCTAAAAAAAGTCATGTGAAATAAAAAAAATGCGACACAATTTGCTCATGAACATTGAGCAAGCTCAAACACAACACACACAAAAAGTAAATGAATGAGGAGGCTTATGGACATAACACAAAGACCCAATCCCAATTCTACCCCTATAGCCCTTACCCCTACCCCTCGTTTTGCGCATTCACGTGAAGGGGTAGGGGTGTCCCAATTCTCTTTAGCTTGAAGGCGTAGGGCTAAAGGTAAGGGGTAGATAGCCCTTCGAACAGAGATTTTTCAGGACCACACTTGAAACCAAGAGATAAAAATATTTCCCAGAATACACCAGCCACAACAACAGAATAGCTGCACCTGGAAGTAAGGAGATCCACAAATTAGTATTTTTTGTCATTATAATGAATTTTTACAACAAACAAGCACGTGTTTTAATATATTCATAACCGCGTTCGTGTTTTACCGTCATGCTTTAAAAAAAGCTAAAATAAAAACCGCTAAATTTCGATATCTATAATCCACAATAATAACTCCTGTACAGCAGTCCCACAACATTCTGACACTCGATGACACTCAAATACCCTGTCAGAAAAGTCTAGTGACTGGGAATGAGCTTTTTACAGTGTCTGCTATAATGTTAATGTTGTTTTTGGTGTGTTTACACTGATGAATATGGCCACGATGTAAATACACAGTACAGTTATGATCTTATTTCCACATTACATCATTATGATAACATGATATAGGCCTTCAGTGATTTCTTTAAGATAAATACCAAAAAATAAAGCAACTGGAATAACTACAGCAGTCGCGTTCGACTGATCTCATGAAGCAAGAGATCGCGATGACAAATGGTGATGTGTGCAGGTGCTGTAGTTCTGTCCCAATTCTTAGGGGTAAATTTTGAAGCCCTTCCCTTCACACTTGGTTTTAAGGGCTAAGTGGAAGGGGAAGGGGTACAAAAATAGAACTAAGATTGGGACAAAATGTAAATCAAGTAATTTTAGCTTGTTAAAGTCAAATTTATGCATATAAAATATATTTTCCCAATAACAAAATTGTGGGCAGTGAAAATAGCGAGGAGCTAGTAAGATTGGAAAACAACTAGCCACAGTGACTGGTGATCAAAAAAAGTTAATGTCAAGCCCTGTATACAAATAATAATGCAATCTAACAACTAGGCATGGGCTGGTATATAAGATTCTGAAGGTATGATAACCTTGGATAAAAATATTACGGTTTCACAATATCACGGTATTGTGATTACTGCTTTAAACTATATTATTTATTTAACACAATATATTTTAATTTGGGAAACATTTATAATATTTTAGAGCAGTAAACATGTCAGGCTAAATAATTCAAATGAATCATTGACTTCTGTTGTCTACATTTGTTTCAAAAACACAGATTTTTTACAATTTAAAACGGCATCTTTGGATATTTTTCTGCTGGAGATACTGTTGTCCTAAAAAGCTAAAAAAATGTAAATAAAAAATCTTACTCATACCTTAGGAATGGTATTACAGAAAATTTTGCCGGTTTTAAAACCTTGACTTTTCCAAACCGTGGTATACCTTGAACACGGTTATCATCCCATGCCTACTAACAACATACTTTTATATGCTCATTAACTCAATCTTCTCTGAAACTAGATCTATTCTGTTAAAAATAACGATTCCAAAAGCGGGTTTTCACAGAAAATGTCATAGAAGAAACACTTTCAGTTTTTCAAAACCCTTTCAAGCTGTGTTTACACTTGTAGTTCTCTCCTTTTGACTCATTTGGATCTGGATCAAAATAGAAAATAATACATTTATTCATATGACCGATGTATGTTTAAAATAAATTTGATTTCAGAGAAGATCGAGTTTATATTCCAGCAAGTGATGTGCTATTAATATTCATATATATTTAATGAACATTTAAAAGTGTGTTGTTAGATTGCATCATCTCTCTCCCAGTGTTTTTCATCATGAAAGTAGCCGTTTTATTCCTATCATTTTTTTTTTTCGAACAAGATCCACCCTAATACCTTTATTTGATGGTAAGTGTCAGGATGGCACCCGGCAGCTCTTTGCTCATGCCCACCGTGCACGCATATCGTTTTGTGTCACTTGCCATCGCAGCGGTGCCGGCATTCAAGGTTACCCATCGTCCCCTGAATAGTAACAGACAAGTGCTCTTTTGATCCATTAGGCAGCGGAAGCATCCAGCAGACATTTCTCGTAAACTGTGATGGGACAGATGGCGAGGCTTTTGTAACAGCAGTGATTTCTGTGAAACAAGCTTAAAAGAACGCAGGAACAATGAAAATGATGGGCTGCGCATAAGAGCGATATGATGATAATGGTGCGCTTTGATGCTGCCGCTCTCCGGGGCAAAATGATAAACATTGTCTGAGCTCTAATGCATGTTGCTATTAACAAATGGTATATTCATCACATTTACTCTCAATATACTGTATAAGGCAAAACTGCATCAGTGTTATTTCAAAGTGCTTCACAAAGACGTGTGTTACTGAACACTTTTGAAATGCTTTGAAATGCAAATTCCCTTCTTTATCCTTTAACATGGAAAGAACTGCACGCAGAAACAGCAAGCTGTTATTATTACAGTAAAAGAGAGCAGCTGTATTAACGGCCATGATTTTAAACATGTTCAATATACACATTTTATAACATTTCATTTTATATCCATGTTTATATTTGGATCGGTATAATATTCTGACGGTATGATAACCTTGAATAAAAATATCACAGTTTCTCCGTGTTGTGATCACTGCTCTAAAATATATTCTTTTTAAATGTCTGGGTAAAAAACGTAAACTTTTTCCCCTTTGGACTCAATATATTTTGTTTTGAGAAACATTTATAACATTTCGGAGGAGTAAACATGTCAAGCTAATTAATTGAAATGAACCATTGACCAATGATATCTTAATTTGTTTCAAAAACACAGATTTCTTTACAATTTAAAATGACATCTTTGGATATATTTTCTGCTGGAGATACTGTTTTCCTAAAACAAACAACAACAACAACAACAAAAATTACGCATACCTTAGGAACGGTATCAGAAAAGTTTGGCTGTTTATCACGGTTATCATTTTCAACCATGCCTTGTCTATATATATATAGTTGAAGCCAGAATTATTAGCCCCCTATATTTATGTCCCCAATTTTATTTTTTTTAACGGAGAGATTTTTTTTTCAACACATTTGTAAACATGATATTTTTAATAACTCATTTCTAATCTCTTATTTTATCTTTTCCATGATGACAGTAAATAATATTTGACTAGATATTTTTCAAGACAACTAGGTTAATTAGGCAATTTAGGTTAGTTAGGCAAATCATTGTATAACAGTTTGTTCGGTAGACAACTGAAAAAAATTGCTTAAGGGAGGTAATAATATTGACCTTAAAATGGTTTTAAAAAATGAAAAACTGCTTTTATTCTAGCTGAAATAAAACAAATAAGACTTTCTCCAAAAGAAAAAATATGATAGCACATACTGTAAACAAGTCCTTGCTCTGTTTAATGTCATTTGGGAAATATTTGAAAAAGAAAATAAGAGGGTTAATAATTCTGACTTCAACTGTGTATTCAGTTGCACAGAATAATAAGTACACCCAGTTTGAAAATTCATATTTTTATTGACATTTATTTTAGCAGCAAATATAGAAAACATATTTTGACTTTTTAGCTTAGTCTCTTTATTGATCTGGGGTCGCCACAGCGGAATGAACCACTATCTTATCTCACATATGTTTTACGCAGTGGATGCCCTTCCAGCTGCAACCCATCACTGGGAAACACTCATTCACACTATGGACAATTTAGCCTACCCAATCCACCTATACCACATGTGTTTGGACTTGTGAAGGAAACCTACGCCAACAGTTTTATTCATTAAAATGTTTATTCATTAAAACTAAAATGTTGTCATTTAACATCTTTAGGAATATAGAGAGATAATAAATTTTAATTCAAATGAGTTGTTGCAGAAAAAAAATACTTACTACGAAGTTTTATTCATTAAATCATTTTCTTTTCGCTTTAGTCCCTTATTTATCAGGGGTCACCACAGTGCAATGAACCGCCAGCTATTCTAGCTATGTTTTACAGAGCGGATGCACTTCCAGCCACAACTCAGTACTGGGAAAGACCCATACACTCTCACATTCACACACATACACTACGGCCAATTTAGTTCATCCAAATCACCTATAGCACATGTGTTTGGACTGTGTGAGAAACTGAGCACCCGAAGGAAACCCACGCCAACATGGGGAGAACATGCAAACTCCACACAGAAATGCTAACTGGTCCAGCTGGGACTTGAACCAGCAACCTTCTTGCTTTGAGGCAACAGTGCTAACCACTGAACCACCATGCTGCCCCTACAAAGTTTCTTTCATTCATTCATTCATTTTTTTTCGTCTTAGTCCCTTTATTAATCTGGGGTCGCCACAGCGGAATGAACCACCAACTTACCCAGCATATGCTTTATGCGGCTGATGCCCTTCCAGCTGCAAACCCAGTACTGGGAAACACCCATACACTCCCATTCACACACATACACTATGGTCAATTTAGCTTACCCAATTCACCTATAGCGCATGTCGTTGGAATTGTGGGAGAAACAGGAGCACCTGGAGAAAACCCACGTCAACACGGGGAGAACATGCAAACTCCACACAGAAACGCCAACTGACCCAGCTGAGGCTCGAACCAGCGACCTTCTTGCTATGAGGCGACAGCACAACCTACTGCGCCACCACGCCGCCCCTACAATGTTTTGACTAAATTTAATTTTTTTAATTTTTGGTTCTCTTAATTTTTTATATTATTTCATGTTTTTCTCTTATATGTTCATTGGGGTGTACTAATTTTTGCACTGTGCTTTTGCGTTTTTTATGTTTGGTTAGTTCAAGTTTTAGCTTTGCTGCTGGCTTATCTATATTCAAAACTATATTATTCTAAAGCATCCTATAGAAGTATTACTTGAAAAGATAGATCTGTATGAGGTCTACTAGCCGGCAGGTAGCCCTTTACAACTCTCACATGGTCACTCCCGGAAGTGGTGTTAGTGGCGCTCAACCTGCGGTCTGTGTGGGTCCTAACACCCCAATATAGTGAAGGGGACTCTATACTGCTAAGTGAGCGCCTTCTTTCGGATGAGACGTTAAACCGAGGTCCTGATTCTCTGTGGTCATTAAAAATCCCAGAATGTCTCTCGAAAAAGAGTAGTGGTTTAACCCAGGCATCCTGGCCAAGTTTTCCCACTGGCCTCTGTCTCTCATGGCCTCCTAACATCCTCATATAATAATTGACTTCATCACTTTGTTTCCTCTCCACCATTCAGCTGGTGTGTGGTGTGCAGTCTGCCGCAAAATGTTGTCGCGTCATCCAGGTGGATGCTGCACACTGAAGGTGGATGAGGAGATCCCCCAAAAAATATGTAAAGTGCTTTGAGTGTCCAGAAAAGCGCTATATAAATGTAAGGAATTATTAGTCATTTAGGCTGGGCACTGTATTATTTCTGTGTGAGTGTGAAAATTAAGGTCGAATTCTAAGTTTAAAGATGATTTTTTTTCATTCATGCGTTCGAATGACCTCTACATATGCAGAAATACAACTGATACAAAAGTAGCAGTTCCCTGGTTTTATCACCTGCTGAGATGTATCTTGAAATATATATTATAACAGGTAAAAAAGTCCTTCAGAGCAGCATAATGTTGAAATTAGCTTGAGGAAACTGCATCATGCATGCATAACTGGAGGAGTCTTTTGTGGAGAGATGAAAGAATTTCTTTCTTTTTTTGTTGCTGAAATATTCATCAAACTCCGCATGTGTCTATGCTGTCACTGAGCCATAAAGAGAATTATGATGTGTGCTTCTTTATTTGGATGCAGACTGTCATGGACCATATGCTTGTTTCAGAACGAGTAATGTGTTTGCATGCATGCAAGGATGGTCAGAGTCAAAAGTGAACAGCAGTCGTGCCAATTCAGTCTTGTTGAGCACAGACAATAATACGCTCAGCCTTTTGTTTTCATACTTCATATTCTGTCACCCTTGTGGTTGTTGAAAGGGGACATATCATAAAAAATCTGACTTTTCCATGTGGAAGTGCTATAATCAGCTCCCCGGTGTATCTAGCAACCCAGAAGACTTGGAAAAAAAGGACAAGCCATTAGCTTTGTTTTGCTAAGGCTTTCTCTGCAAGCTTGTGGAAAAATGAGCCGTTCAGATTTCGCTCCCCCAGTGATGTATGTAGGAAGGGGATCTTATTATATATTACAACCCCTTAATCTGCATGTTTACACTAACAGTGCCGCTGCAGCAGTTCGCCATTTCTGTTTACTCACTGTAGCGGCTGGAGATTTACATTGCCTGCGCTGGAAAAAACAAAACAATTGTTCTGTTGGATGAACCAACAAACATAAGAGTCTCCATAGACTCCACTTGCCTTGATCTATGAGCAAAAACACGTTTGATCAACTTTACTCCACAAGAACAGGATAAATGTATCCACTAATCATTCAGAATCATCCAGGCTTAGCTTAGTTGTTTCTCTTCCTCTCTATCATTGTCTTGAACATGCAGAGCTTTAATCAGTGGTGTAATTGAGTAGTTTTGCTCAGGATTTGTACGGAAGTAGTTTTAAAAATGTGTACTTTTGAGTATTTTTAGTGCTGTTTTGGTACTTTTACTTCCATTTTTTCTGCAATCCGCTATGTACTACTTAATTCTTTCCTTATCCATGGTGATTGGCTAAATAAACCTTGTAAATAAACCATTCAAATCATGCATAAAAGGATCACACCAATCACAAGACATGAATGCTGTTTAAATGCAGCAAACATGTAAAGTGTGCAAGCATTAAAAGTGTCCAAGAAGATGCTAAATTGTTGCACACAATAACCGAGAGACTATTTAGACATGACAAGAGGAAGGATGTGGACTATATAATGACTGAAATCATCAGATGGCCTCAAACAATCACTAAATGAACTACAGAGTGTTACGTTTTCACACACATGCACGTATTGCATTGGTTCTGCATTCTGCAAACTGCATGAGCTTGGTTTGCGGCACAAATGCTGGACACTCATAGTTTGTTTGTCAGGTTAGTTAGTGCATAATAAAAGTCATATTGTCACCACTTGATTTAGGTTACATGGATTTTGATGCACATGTAAAAGCATCAACCTGCTTTCCGTTGGCTTATTATAAGTGCGTATATTAATGCAGTGTGTTCCCATGTTAAATCTCATATTTGAAATTTATAGTTTTTTTTTCCTTTCACTATATTAGACCTGTCACGATACTGAATTTCGGTACTGAAATAAAAAAAACTGCTCCAGTATCCGTGTATCTGTGTTTGCATAGCAAATCAGCGGTGTTTTAGAATGTGCTCAGCGGCGCTTAAATGTTACCATGAAATGGATGTTTTCACCAGGTTATATAGGCTAAAGCAGGGAAGCATCCCCACGGTGTTTACCCTGGTGCCATTAACTGAAGGCTAGGAGGACTTTCTTAAAGAGATTGTGGTTTAGTTTGATGCCTAATATGCTTTTAATTGGTTAAATTAAACTCACTGAATGATATAAAAGTGATGTTTACACCATATCTGCATTTTGAAATCACGGCAACAGCTGGAGGTTTGTAGTCCACAGCATGTTGTTGCAATGTTTACAGTGCTGATCCTATACTTCCGGGTTTCTTCTCACCGCAGCCTCGCTTTCCTGTTTTAAAGTAGCATGTAAAGGCTCCGCCCCCTTCTGGAAATCAGCAGGTCATCTGCATTTAAAGGAACATGCACAAAATTTGTGCTTTTGCTTACACCAAAACCAGAAGCAGACTTGAAAAGCTATAGATTGATGCTATGATAAATGATATGTGGGGTATTTTGAGCTGAAACTTCACAGACACATTCTGGCGACACAGGAGATTTGACATCTTGTAAAAAAGGCGCAAAATGTGTCCCCTTTAACTGCTATCTGACATTTAGATTTGATTGGCCAAGACCTGGGTGTTTCCACAAACAACAGCACCGCCCTTGGAAAGCCTCGAAATGATGCAGCACCTTTAGAGACGTGATTGGTTTGGGAATGAGGTGCCGTTCGCTGCTGTTTCCAGCATCATTAAGCTGTGTGTGGTTTCAGTGCCCTCGGACTGAGCGGCCAGGTGGTGAGAATATAAAGTAATGGGTCATGAATAATAAACTCTCATTCACAACTGCACGTATCCTGAGTTCTGGCGTCTCTCTCAAGCAGCTGAGGGTTAAGTACATCATTCAAGGGCAACACCGCGGCAGTTTTTAGCAACAAGCGTCATTGAGTTTTTTTAGCTGCTGAGCTGAGGACTTGAAATGTGGACTACTTATTTTTTTTATCTCTGTGTTCCTGTATCTCTTTTATGCCGTAGGACTTGTCACATGCATATTTATTTATAATCATAATTCAGATCACAACATGGCTTGATCAGTAGTATTTTGTATACAACACAAGAATGTTTGAACCTTTATGAAAAAACAACATTTATAGTCATGTAATTAGATGGAAATGCTATCCAGTAGGAAAGAAAAATCACAATGCAGATCCCTTTAATTGTTAAATTATGTATTTACAGTAAGTTTGGTCAGTTGTGGATACAATGGAGTAATAACAGTGGTGTAATGGATCACAAATCTCACGGTTCGGATCTCATTATGTTTTTTTTTTTGTCATAGATCGGACCATTTTTCGGATCAGCCAAAAAAAAGGGGGACAAATGTAATTTGCTTTCTATTTATTACAAAAACAGCACTGCAAGACGCTTTTGGTTTTAACAAACAGAACTTAAAACCTGTAAATTAATTAAAAATAAAATGAAGAAATAATCAGCTGAATAAAAATAAATTGTAAAATTTTCACTACCGTGAAAAATTCACTGTTACTAATAATGCTAAATGTACACAGTGTATATTTAGTATAAAATGTATATTTAAATAGATATTTAGTCTCGTTTTCAATAAATGATTCAGTTATACACTCATAAAACTTTGGGCTGTATTTTAACGATCTAGGCGCAAAGTCTAAAGCGCAGGGCGCAAAAGCATCAAGGTCGTGTCCGAATCCACTTTTGCTATTTTAAGGACGGAAAAATATGCACTGCACTGGGGCGCATGATCTAACAGGGTTCACCTTATTCTCTTCATGAGTTCTGGGTGTGTTGTGAGAATTAAACCAATCAGAATCGGATCTCCCATTCCCTTTAAGAGTCAGTTGCGTTGCGCCATGGCACATTTGCTATTTACATGGTGAACTTTGTAAGTGGAAAAACTGAACGCTTCACTAGTGAGAAAACAGTTGAACAGAGCATCTGCAGCGAGAGGATAAAGAATGAGCCTCCTCCATTTGGCCTTTACTTTCACTTTCACTTTTTCTCTTTCGTGGATAAAAAAACGCATTGTATGCACAGACATCCATTAGCCTACATAATAATTTCGTTTGTTAAGCACAAAAATTTGTTTCAAAACTATTTCTAAATTCAGGTGTAATTTCCAGAAAATGAATAAAAAAGTGTGGTTAAAATAAACATCCAAATACACATGCTATGCCCCATATGGTCCAAAATCTGACAGGTGGGCAAATCTTAGCTTGTTTTTAATAAAACAAATATAAATATGCCTATAATAAAATAATACTGCTAATAATAATAACATTATACAAATGGAAATTGTCATGAATAAACTAAAAAAATTCCCCTGAAATGAAGGCATGAAGGCTGTAGTTTTTAGAATTATGTTGAAAGTAATAATTTTTAAAAATATTTCAATCCTTTAATTCATATTTCATATGTAAATATATTTGCATATTGCTGTATATCCTGTGTGTATTAGGCAATGTTTAAGCGAGGCGCATAACTAATGCACTCTGCGCTGGACTTTAGACCTGGTCTTTCAGCTGGTCTATTGAGCAGTCTACTTTAGTTTCTCAAAATAGCAAAGCGCCAACAATGCACCTTAACACACCTCCAAAAACACAATACAAATACAAACTAAAACTGAACTAAACCATAAAAGTTATTACAAAATGAATAAAAACCACAAAAATTATTACATTGAAAACAGGTACTTTAAAATCATAATAAAATAACACTTGTTTGAAACGATTTGGTAAACTGAGTCACAGGTTTTAAAGTAAGAGGTAGAACAAATACAATTACATACAGACAAATAAGACAAATAAATAAAAAAAAAAGCACAGAATTATACTCAAAAACAAAAATAAAAAATTATGTAATAAAGTTACATCTTAAAGAGACACAAAGGAAGAATAAAAAGGTACAGTTTTCATTGCTTTTAGTCTAACAGAGTTCTGCATATTTTCCAAATATTAATCTAGGTCAATTCTGTATAAATCAAAAAAAGGTTTAGATCCACTGAACTTTTATGTTCAGTGGACTGAACGTTTATGAATATGAAACTTGGCTAACAGAAAACATTTATTATTAATTAATTATAATTTCAATTTTAATTAAATTTATTATTAATTAATTATATACACTTTCCCTAAGTTTTCTTTAGAATCGTGAAACCTAAAAAAATATATCTTTAAATGCTGAACGAGTGGTTTAGTGATTCAAATACCAGAAGGAATCAGAGCTTTGAGTGAATCGACTGAGGGAATGATTCAAATGACTCACTTCAGACACTCACTTATTGCCACCTAATGGATACAATATAACAGAGTCATTGAAACTCCACAGCATGACAATGTAAATAAACGAAACGACTTGTCAACGTTGCACTAATGGATGGTTATATCACCGTTTAGAATTTAAATGGATCATTTTATCACCAATAAAGTAAGTAATTATTACCCGTTTCACACTGTTTATACTGTGAGAGCACTGAGTTAGCATGTATTTAAGCGCTACACGTTAAAATAACCACAAGTTTACCACAGTACTCTAACATTTATAAGATCTGCTTGTGCTGTCATTTTCGCAATCCTTTGTCAGTTGTTGCATCCCTAACAAAATTAGGTCCAGCCATAAATATTCATCCGGATTGTCCTCTGGAATGCGAGTTATCTGCCTCAGCGGCGCTCATCATGTTTACTAATATGTGCCAGTTAGTCTCTTGTCAACACAGCTAATTTATTCGCTTTTTAATGGTCTGGTCTAAGAGACAATTGAACGGAGAGACCGCAAACTCATAAACAAACCGAACTTTGTGTCTGTCTTGAATGATGTTGTGGCTCTGTGAGTCTGGACAGCAGCAGTAATTATCAATCTCTGTCGCTGTAATGAATCTCATGCGTCCATTTGGTTTGTTTGGCCATTTTGTCAGTACTTTTTTAAAAACCCTGCTTGGGTAAAAGTTAATTAATGTGTGCATATTATTGCTCAAATGTCATTTTAGGTGTACTGTTCATATTTAGCATTGTTACAAGTTTAATTACGCTAATACTTTACTGTATCAGGTTGTAATAGTTAATGCATTTACTAACAAACAATGAACATTACATTTATTACAGTATTTGTTCATGTTAGTTAAAGGACACTTATGATGAAAATCAACTTTTGTACGCTGTTTGGACAGAAGTGTGTGAAGGTATTGGGTGTGTACTGTCATATTGAAGTGATAGAAACGCAATAAGTCTCTGTTTAATTTCCTGACGTTAAAATAGGATCCAAATCCCTCCCATTTTGAGGCCCATTGCAACGTGAGTGTGGTTTCCCCGCCCACTGAATTGACTATATATATATATATATATATATATACATACATACATACATACATACACATACATACATACATACATACATACACATACATACATACATACATACATACATACATACATACATACATATATATATATATATATATATATATATATATATATATATATATATATATATATATATATATATATATATATATATATATATATATTATTAATATTAAGCTACATTAATTTTCACTGGCACAAATTCAATAGATAATGCCCTGAAAATTATTTAATGGTCTGGTCTTGCCAATGGCTCATGAACAAACCAAACGTAGTCTTGCTCTCGAATAACGGTTGGGCTCTGTGTCTTATCAGCGGCAGTAATTACCCGTCTCTGTCGGTGTAATGAGTCTCATGTGTCCATTAGGTTTCTTCTGGCACTTTCGAACACAGCTTCGCCAAAAGTCATCCGTCATAAAGCGAGAAGTCTGAACTGGAGTCTATAAGTGTGCTTTTGCTAATTTACAGGACCATATTGGCATTGTTGATGTGTTTTGGTTTTAGGATTGAACAATGTTTAGTTTGAGCATCGATATTGCAATGTGTGTATCTGCAATAGTCACATCGACTGTTATATTTTTACATGTTTGTTATTTTTTTTTAAGTTTTTGTATTTGAATACTGTTAGACGCTCCAGAAAACCAACCCAGGCTCATTCTTATTACGTACCCCTATATACATTTCTGGAGAGCGCCAAATATGTCACAAGAGGCACGCTTTTTTGCAGTTTTTGTTTTTGCTAATCCACCAGAGGCCGCTGTATATGCTTTTTATGATGTCAAATTTCTCTTGCGTGTGCCATTCACGCTGTGTAAATCCACCAGAGGCGGCTTTTGACTGACTGACTGACTGACTGACTAACTGACCGACCGACTGATCCTCCCACGCACCCCCTTCCCCTAACCCAATGATTAGGGCTGCGCGATTAATTAGAATTGAATCGCAACGTTGCGGTTAGTCTGCGATATGAAATATATATATATATATGAATGTATGTATGTATGTATCATTTAATTTCCCCCACCCAGAGCAAACGCTTGACTGTCGTCTGTGTGTGACAGTCTTACTAGCCAATTGTCTTGAGTGTGCACAATTTCGTTCTGCCCAATAAGAATCGCACAACTGAACTATATGTAACGAAAAAAAGAAAACAAATAGGAAAGTGCGGACGAGTGGGATAATAGCGTCTGCCACTTCAGAAGCATTAATAGACAAATTAATATCTAAGAAAAACAGCATTGGTAATATGGGAATATTTTAGCTTCAAAGTTACAGACACTGAACAAAAACAGGTCATTTTAAAGAGCCATCACAGAACTGTTACTACGACTTACAGATTATTGAGCTGAATCTTGACCTCAAAATTAATTTGCAAATCAAATTGCAATATCTGTTAGAAAAATCTCAGTTCGATATTTTCCCCAAATTGCACAGTCCTAGCACTGATTGACCAATGCCCACCACCTTCCCTAGACCGAACCAACAGTGCTTTCAAAAGCAATCCGGAAAAAGAAAAGCCGTCAAGGCCGCCTGATTTTTACCACATTTTCAGAATTTACCACATTCTCACCCTGTTATTTACTTGTTTGTTTTATTTTTTGCCTTTTGTTTTACCTGCTTTCTGGAACTGTTCTTCATCGGAATTTAACGCCATAATCGTGGTCAACTCCTCTCTGTGTCTCAAGTCCGCCAACATATACAGCGAGACACTGGATAAACTGGTAACAGTGGAAAAGCCATCCATACAGAGGTAATCGGCCAGCTGGTAAGGTGAAATGAAGCCATACGTATCTCTGGCTACATAATTCGCGATCTCCAGAAATGTACATAGGGCTACATTTTCAGAATGTTGCAACCTTTCCCGAATGATGTTTAACAGAGCATGGGAATTTTCACAGTATGTCTGATAATATTTCTAGTCTTGTTTGTTTTATTTTGGCTAGAATAAAAGCAGTTTTAATTTTTTTAAATCCATTTTAAGGTCAAAATTATTAGCTCCCTTCAGCAATATTTTTTCTAGACTGTCTACATAACAAACCATTGTTATACAATGATTGCCTAATTACCTTAACTTGCCTAATTAGCTTAGTTAAGCCTTTAAGAGTGCTTTCACACCTGCCTTATTTAGTTTGGTTGAATCGCACTAGAGTGCGTTTTCCCTCTTGGTGCGGTTTGTTTGGGCAGGTGTGAATGTAGCAATCGTACTCGACTGCGCACCAAAAGCGGACCAAAAAAGAGGTGGTTTTGAAGAGGTGGTCTCGGTACGCTTTCAAACGAACCCTGGAGCGGTTCGTTTGTGGTGAGAATATGATCCGAACTAAAACAGACCCAACTGCAAAAAGTACAGCACCTTTTTGGACTAATCCAGCTGCCGTTGTCCGATGTG
The DNA here is from genome assembly GCF_903798145.1 of Danio aesculapii. Classification (NCBI taxonomy): domain Eukaryota; kingdom Metazoa; phylum Chordata; class Actinopteri; order Cypriniformes; family Danionidae; genus Danio; species Danio aesculapii. The sequence goes on from NC_079458.1 coordinate 7,006,118, forward strand.
CTGTGCATTATGGAATGTGGAGGAAAAACATTTGTTAACAGCATTTTACCACCAGAGAGAGAGAGAGAGAGAGGGAAAAACATTTCCGCAAGATGACCATGTCGCAGTTTAGCTAAATTAATTCACGCCTCCTCCTGAAGTGACGTACGATGCATTAAAACATTGTTTTCCAGCCACAGCCGCGCTTCATTCTCGAAATGTATAGTTTGTCTAAAGTGATGTGTACAAACTATATAGTATACTATGAGCAGGGATACAGCGCAGTCATACCTCCATAGTAAAAAGTGACATTTTTTGTTTGCCGGCTTATTTACTTGCGGGAGTTCCATTGGCATTTTCCCGCATGTGAATTCTGACCAATCGAAAAGCAGTTTAGGAAATATGTTCAACAACATCTGGCCAATGAGTGATGTGGATTTTGTCAGATGACTGATTTTGGTTCTTTTCAACTGGTTAGGACTAAAGCAATCAGTGCGGTGTGAAAACGACCCAAAGACGGCAGAAAATGCTACAATGTATCATATGTTGCTGTTGGTCCGAACCAAATGAACCGAACTACAGATGTGAAAGCACCCTAAATGTCACTTTAAGCTGAGTACTAGTATCTTTAATAATATACAGTCAAATATTTTTTCATCATAGCAAAGATAAAATAAATCAGTTATTAAAACTATTATGTTTAGAAATGTGTTAAATTCTTTCCATTAGACAGAAATTGGGGAAAAGTATATATGGGGGACTAATAATTCTGACTTCAACTGTAAATGGGTGCAAAGCAAAATATCACAATGTCAGATTTATTCCCAGTATCGTGCAGCCCTATTTGGTATGGTGATGCAGGGCCGGAGGGTCTCGCTGGTGTATTAACTAATGAGGGCTAAACACAGAGCCACCCAGCGGGCAAAACAAAGCTGCTTTCGGCAATGAGATGTCAGAGCGGGATAATGTGAAAGGATGAAGCTGGGATGAATCTTTAATCAAGCGCAACGTCATGCCAGAATTTCTGCGGTGACCTTTGCACCGTTTGCCCTGGGCATTTTCAACAGCCACAGTGTCGAGAAAAACACCACAAACACTTGATCAGACACACAAATCTGAGTCAGTGTGACATTTCTATCAGGAGCTGTAAAGTCTGAGACCGGGCGGCATAGTGGCTCAGTAGTTAGCATTGCTGCCTCACAGCAAGACGGTCGCTGGTTTGAGGCCAGTTGGCATTTCTGTGTAGTTTGCATGTTTTCGTGTGTTGGCGGGGTGTTTTTTCCGGGTGCTCCAGTTTCCCCCACAGCCCATAGACATGCGCTGTAGCTGAATTGGGTGAACTAAACTGGGCCTAGTGTTTGAAAGATAGTGTATGGGTGTTTCCCAGTACTGGGTTGCGGCTGCAAGGGCATCCGCTGCATAAAACATATGCCAGAATAGTTGGCGGTTCATTCCGCTGTGGCGACCCCTGATAAATAAGGGACTAAGCTGAAGGAAATGAGTCTGAGGCCAGATTCTCTATGCGCTTGGCTGTTTTTGGAGGTCTTCTGCTGTGGTGGATTTCTGTCGCATGTTGCTAAGCTCAGTAAAAGCTCCGGTGACTCATGCTTATCCATTTATTATAGTGTTGCGTTACTGTGAGACTGCTCTGTTACAAAATTAACTTCAGTTTCATTACTCGTACATTTTTCTTTGTAAGTAATTAGTGTGAATTGTATAATTTATGTTAGTGGATTTAAGTTTTTTTATGTATTCTAATTCTATAAACATAAACCATTATATTGAGGTCTTTGACATATTATTCATTCATTCATTTTCTTTTCGGCTTACTACCTTTATTAATCCCGGGTCGCCAAAGCAGAATGAACCGCCAACTTATCCAGCATATGTTTTACGCAACGGATGCCCTTACTGCTGCAACCTAACACTGGGAAACACCCATACACACTTTTTCCACACACATACACTACAGACAATTTAGCTTATTCAATTCACCTGTAGCGCTTGTTTTTGTTGATTTATTATATTATACTATATTATATTATATTATATTATATTATATTATATTATATTATATTATATTATATTATATTATATTATATTATACTATATTATATTATATTATATTATACTATATTATATTATATTATATTATATTATACTATATTATATTATATTATACTATATTATATTATATTATATTATATTATATTATATTATATTATATTATATTATATTATATTATACTATATTATATTATATTATACTATATTATATTATATTATATTATATTATATTATATTATATTATATTATATTATATTATATTATATTATACTATATTATATTATACTATATTATATTATATTATACTATATTATATTATATTATATTATACTATATTATATTATATTATACTATATTATATTATATTATATATTATATTATATTATATTATATTATATTATATTATATTATATTATACTATATTATATTATATTATACTATATTATATTATATTATATTATATTATATTATATTATATTATATTATATTATATTATATTATATTATATTATTGGTGATTTTTTTTATATTATTACTTTGTATAAGCAGTATTACATAATTTTATATTGTAAATTTTTTTATATTTTAAATATTATATATGTATATATATATATAATTTTATAATTAATATTAGTATTATAATTAATAAAATCTTATTTTGAGATGTTTTTGTTATTATTACTTTTTATAAGCTTTATTACATATATTTATAATTATTTTTATACAATACAAATAAAAATATTTGATCATAGTTTTTTTATCATTTATATTATATTATTTTTTTATAATCTACAATTTTTAATTATACAATTAAAAAGATTTAAAATATATTGGATCAATTTAGTTACTTTTTTGACATTTAAACTACACACACACACACACACACACACACACACACACACACACACACACACACACACACACACACACACACACACACACACACACACACTTATATAAAAAAAAATTATTGATGAGATATGTTTTTGTTATTGATTGTATTTTTGTTTAATACAATCTTATTACGTAATTTTATGTTATATTTATACAATTTAAAAAACATACAGACAGAGATCTTTGACATAATAATATTATTATTATTATTATTATTATTATTATTATTATTATTATTATTATTAACATTATATTCTATTTTATTAGATTATATTATATTAAGCAGTGTACTACAATACAATTAAATTGGATGTTGTAGCTCAAATAATGCTGTTTTTGGTGTTATTGTTGAAAAATAAGTATAATAAAATAAATAAATAAACACTTATTAGACTTATTTAGATGTAAAATCATGTTGTTTACTTTTACTTTCAAAATATTATTGTTTTTTATTTAGGAGCTAGAGGATTTTATAAAGAAAATACAGAAAATACAATAATATTAAAAATGTTTAAAATTATTATATTATTTTATTGTTTTTGTTTTTAAGTAATTTTTGCTTTTTATTTTCAGTTCTAAATTTAGACTAAACTAAACTTTGTAAAGTTAAAAAGTTTGACACATAATGTTTTTTAAAATTGGCTTTCTATCTAGAACAATTTGAGATTACAGAGATAAAAATCATGCAGCTTGTGGACAATAATATTAATACCATTTATTTACATAATAGTTTAAAGAATATATTGTATATATTTAATAAATCTAACACTTTAGTTCTGCAGAATGCTTCAGTTTTTATTTCAAATGCACATCACATGCATTGCAACACAAACCAGTGCGCATCTAACTCTCCTAATAGCGAATCAAAGCCTTGAATCATTCATGGCTTTATTTACATGCTGATATAAAGCAATCTGAATATATCTAGCAGTACAATTCAGCCAATATAAGCTCATTTTCTGCATAATATCGGATAGAAAATGAGCGTGTTATTTGAACAAACACTATACGGTTTGGAAATTGGTTTTCAGCGTGACACAACAGTGAGCTTTTGCCTTGCTTCCAGCCACTGGAAATGCCCGTTGCCCAGAGCGGTGTGAGCCTGTTTGCTCTCTCCGTGTCTTGGCTGTGAAAAACACAGATAAAATGTGGTTTTCTGGCTCACACCTCATGGGAGCGTGTTCACTCACCTGCTTGAGAGAAACCCGGCGAAAAACATCGACCTTGATAGAGCATCAGCGTCACAGACAGCAGCCAACCGTTTGACTTCTTGTTCCTCCGTGTACATGTGTGGGTGTTCGTGGGGATATTAGACTTGTTCCTTAAGGAAATAATAAAGGCATATGGTTAGTTTCAGGAGCACCCGAGGCCACAGGGTTTATACCACTGTCTGTTTTTTAATGCGCAGCTGAGCAATTCCAGCGTTATGGATGTGACATTTGCAGTAAAAACTCAAAACATGATCTCACATAGAAGGTATATGTTTTTATTATATTGAAACATCCGTTCATATTTTCCAAAACGACAAACTACAGAGTTATGGAATCAGAAAAACATCAATCTGTAAACATTTTATATATTTTAAGTGAGGCAAATAAACAACACATGCTCGTTATGAAAACGTACCCCTGTATACATTCCTGTAGAGCGCGAATTATGTAGCCTGAGCGTAAATTCAAAATATGATTCAAAAATACACAAAACCAATCCGTTAATTCAAAACATGCTTTAAAAACACAAATCCAGTTCATAAATTCAAAACACGACTCAAAAACACACAAATTAAATTTGGAAATTCAAAAAACAAATCATAATAGACAAGTCCAATTCTTTTGGCTAAAATGCTGATGATTTTTACTTGTGAATTCATTAATTGTTTGTTGTATTTCTGTGTTTGTTAGCTATAATCTGCTCTGATTAATTAAACGGCTGATTGATTGATCAAAATATATTAAGTCTACCTTGATTTGATTGGTCAGATGACTTGTTTCAGACACTTTGCTTTCTTTTAGGACTCAATATTTATCTTTTATCTCACTCTTTGAATTTGAATAAATATAATGAGCCTTTTTAAGCAACTTCAGCATACATGCTTTTTAGTATATTTCATGTTTTTAGTTGCAAATGTTAATGAAAGCTTGTCCTAGAAACAGTTCCACAGTGATTGCCACTGCTTTTTTTCAACAATTTAGGCTGGATCTTTGTTGCTTTGTAAAAAAAAAACATTTGTTTGTACCATGGTCTAGCAGAAATGAATAGCCTTTGTGGCGGCCCAACGGTCTGGCTATTATGATGGTGATAAGTACACTTGTCTGGCTTGCAGTCCACTGTGACCATCACAGTCAACAATAAACCGCTTTGCAGCAATAGCAAAGTTTCAATTGTGGCATTTTATCAAAGAAAAGGTTAAAGATGTCAGCCAGAGAAAAGCGTTCAAGGTTAGCCAGACAAGATACTCCACTAATGGAACAAGACATGGCGAGACGTTTCTGTTGACTGCGTTTACTGTTAATAGACATGTAATGATGGCACTCATATATGAAGCAGAAGCATGTGGGTCAGTCTTGTATAATTCACATTTAACAATGACAAAGGGGTGGCACAGTGGCTCAGTGGTTAACACTGTTGCCTCACAGCAAGTTCTGGCTGGGCCAGTTGGCATTTCTGTGTGGAGTTTGCATGTTCTCCCGCTGTTCGCGTGGGTTTCCTTCACGTGCTCCGGTTTCCCCCACAGTCCAAAGACATGCGGTGTAGGTGAATGGGATTAACTAAATTGGCCATAGTGTTTGTGTGTGTGAATGTGAGAATGTATGAGTAAATTTCAAAGTTCATAAATTCAAAACACGATTCAAAAATACACAAATCCAGTTCGCAAATTCAAAACACTACACTGAAAACCCTAATAAGTTGACTGAACTAAATTAATTGTGTAAACGCGTTGCATCAATTTAATTGAGTAATGGAGTCTCACAAATTTTGCATGTTTAATTTTATTTATCTTACTGGTTTTGTAGATTATACTTAAATTGTTCAGTTTACCAAATTTAGTTCTAAGTTTGATAAACTGAACAATTTAAGTATAGTTTACAATACCGACAAGTTAAATAAACTTAAAAATGCAAGTTTTGGGAGATTCCATTACTCAGTTAAATTGGGGCAACGAGTTCAGCCAACTTTTTAGGGTTTTCAGTATGTGTAATCCTATACTATGAATTTTAAAAAATATATGTTTTATACAAAAAATAAGTAGCCATTTATTCACATTATGATGAATAATTATACCTGAAGCCATTTGTTTTCTGATTTAAAAAAAGACCTTGCACTTAAAAGGTTGCACATATTAGAATTTTGCAGTCAAGACTACATTTGTGAAAATTACCTATTTTTTTCAACGAATTAATTTTGATTTTGAACTCACTACACTTGAAATCTTACGTTTATGCATTTTCATGGTACATAAGTTAAATTAACTCATATTTTTTTGTGATAAGACCAAAATGCAAAATTTTATATTATGTTCAGTCAACTTTACTTAATTGTTTAAGTAAAGACAACATTAGACTTTACAGTGTATTAAAAAATACACGAATCCAGTTTGTAAATTCAAAACACGACTCAAAAATACACAAATTCAGTTCATAAATTCAAAACACGACTCAAAAAATACACAAATTCAGTTCATAAATTCAAAACACGACTCAAAAATACACAAATCCAGTTTATAAATTCAAAACACCATTCAAAAATACACAAATCCAGTTTATAAATTCAAAACACGATTCATAAATACACAAATCCAGTTCATAAATTCAAAACACCATTCAAAAATACACAAATCCAGTTTATAAATTCAAAACACGATTCATAAATACACAAATCCAGTTCATAAATTCAAAACACGATTCATAAATACACAAATCTAGTTCATAAATTCAAAACACGACTCAAAAATACACAAATCCAGTTTATAAATTCAAAACACGATTCAAAAATACACAAATCCAGTTCATAAATTCAAAACACCATTCAAAAATACACAAATCCAGTTTATAAATTCAAAACACGACTCAAAAATACACAAATCCAGTTCATAAATTCAAAACACGACTCAAAAATACACAAATCCAGTTCATAAATTCAAAACACGATTCAAAAATACACAAATCCAGTTTATAAATTCAAAACACCATTCAAAAATACACAAATCCAGTGTATAAATTCAAAACACGATTCAAAAATACACAAATCCAGTGTATAAATTCAAAACACGATTCAAAAATACACAAATCTAGTTTATAAATTCAAAACACCATTCAAAAATACACAAATCCAGTTCATAAATTCAAAACACGATTCAAAAATACACAAATCCAGTTTATAAATTCAAAACACGATTCAAAAATACACAAATCCAGTTCATAAATTCAAAACACCATTCAAAAATACACAAATCCAGTTTATAAATTCAAAACACAACTCAAAAATACACAAATCCAGTTCATAAATTCAAAACACGACTCAAAAATACACAAATCCAGTTTATAAATTCAAAACACGATTCAAAAATACACAAATCCAGTTCGTAAATTCAAAACATGATTCAAAAATACACAAATCCAGTTTATAAATTCAAAACACGATTCAAAAATACACAAATCCAGTTCATAAATTCAAAACACCATTCAAAAATACACAAATCCAGTTCATAAATTCAAAACACCATTCAAAAATACACAAATCCAGTTCATAAATTCAAAACACCATTCAAAAATACACAAATCCAGTTCATAAATTCAAAACACGACTCAAAAATACACAAATCCAGTTTATAAATTCAAAACACGATTCAAAAATACACAAATCCAGTTCATAAATTCAAAACACCATTCAAAAATACACAAATCCAGTTTATAAATTCAAAACACAACTCAAAAATACACAAATCCAGTTCATAAATTCAAAACACGACTCAAAAATACACAAATCCAGTTTATAAATTCAAAACACGATTCAAAAATACACAAATCCAGTTCATAAATTCAAAACATGATTCAAAAATACACAAATCCAGTTTATAAATTCAAAACACGATTCAAAAATACACAAATCCAGTTTATAAATTCAAAACACGATTCAAAAATACACAAATCCAGTTCATAAATTCAAAACACCATTCAAAAATACACAAATCCAGTTCATAAATTCAAAACACGACTCAAAAATACACAAATCCAGTTTATAAATTCAAAACACGATTCAAAAATACACAAATCCAGTTCGTAAATTCAAAACATGATTCAAAAATACACAAATCCAGTTTATAAATTCAAAACACGATTCAAAAATACACAAATCCAGTTCGTAAATTCAAAACATGATTCAAAAATACACAAATCCAGTTTATAAATTCAAAACACGATTCAAAAATACACAAATCCAGTTCATAAATTCAAAACACCATTCAAAAATACACAAATCCAGTTCATAAATTCAAAACACCATTCAAAAATACACAAATCCAGTTCATAAATTCAAAACACGACTCAAAAATACACAAATCCAGTTTATAAATTCAAAACACCGTTCATAAATACACAAATCCAGTTTATAAATTCAAAACATGATCAAAAAATGCCCAAATAAATTTGTAAATTCAAAAGACAATTCATAATAGACACAAATCCAGTTCATTTGCTGAAAATATTTATTATTTTTACTTGTGAATTCATGAATTGTTTGTTGTGTTTATGAATTGTGTTTTGAATGTACAAATTGGATTTTGTTAATTTGACTTGTGCTGTGCATGTATGAATTTTAATTTGTAAATGTATTTTATTTGAGACTGATCTGACTCCATATGGTGACCCCTGATAAATAAGAAACGATGACAATTTCAGTGTGTAAAGAAGTGCACAGCTTATAGAAAACTGCACAGGATGAATTAGCCTCAGGATTGGAGATCGCATTGCATTAAGTCATGCTGAAATAAACCTCAATGACCTCAAGGCGGTAGGCAATTTACAAAACATACTTCGGTCTTGCTACTTTTTTTTTGAGCTTATCCACAGCTACTTAACCGGACCACTTTCAGATATAATAGTGTAATGCTTGTGCTATTTTGGCAGTTAATGCTCTTAAACTAGCAAACTGTTTCCAAATAGGTTGGAAGGGATCACGCAGGAACATTACGAATGTGGCCGCATTGTTGGAAGCTCGCTGTTTTAATTTGATCATATTGACTATGCGCTTTGTGTCAAAATCTGTCTCTTAGGGAACGAGGAAGAAAAAGGACCAGGCTCACAATGGAAGAGATGCAAATTGCTTTAGATTGTTTTGCTCTCGACGTTGCCCACTAAATGCAATTACCAGGATTCAATATTTCTTTTCAAAGTCCAGAAGAAAAGATAAAACCATTACAGCTGGGGGATTGACGCATTCACTAGACATCAGTGATGTTTTTTGAGTATTTGTCCATCTTTAGAGGAAAACCCTTATAAAATTAGGTATATTATGTTCAGTTTTGAGGGATAGTTCACACAAAAACATTAAAAAATGAAAATTCTGTCATCCTTTACTCTACCTAACTAAACTTCTTTGACTATTTTTGGTTCTGTTGAACACAAAATTATATTTTAAAGACAGTAGGAAACCTGTAACCATTGACTTCAACATATTTCAAAAAATCTTCTTTAGTGTTCAGTAGAAGAAAGAAACTCATACAAATATATAAATATAGTATATCATTGTATGTTTTAATTATGTTTTTGGTATACTTTATTTAGTAAGTCAAGTTTTATTGAACTTTGTTGTCATATAAACTACCTGACAAATGTGTTGTCGATCTCAGTTTGTAAGAGCAACAAATAATAACTTGACTTCTAGTTGATCATTTGGAAAACTGGCTGATGGTAGATTTTTCTGTTGAATCATCTGTTGAGCATCCCAATCATCACAAATACTGCAGAAGACCTACTGGAACCCACATGGACCCAAGATTCTCATAGAAATCAGTCAAGTTTGTTGAAGGAAAAATCATGGTTTGGGGTTACATTCAGTATGGGGGAGATCTGCAGAGTGGATGGCAACATCAACAGCCTGAGGTATCAAGACATTTGTGCTGCCCATTACATTACAAACCACAGGAGAGGGGAGATTCTCCAGCAGGATAGCGCTCCTTTTCATACTTCAGCCTCCACATCAAAGTTCCTGAAAGCAAAGAAGGTCAAGGTGCTCCAGGATTGGCCAACCCAGTCACCAGAGTTGAACATTATTGAGCATGTCAAGGGTAAGATGAAGGAGGAGGCATTGAAGAATCCAAAGAATCTTGATGAACTCTGGGAGTCCTGCAAGAACGCTTTCTTTGCCATTCCAGATGACTTTATTAATCAGTGATTTGAGTGATTGCAGAGATGTATGGATTCAGTCCTCCAAGCTCATGGGAGTCAGACCTTATGTCCTAATGAAATAATTAAAAATCAAGGCATGATCATATCTTATTTAAGTAAAATAAGCATAATTTAGAGGCCTTTGCCTTTCATATAAGCCACTTCTGATACCAAATGATCAACTAGAAGTCAAGTTATAATGTTTGTTGTTCCTAAAACTTGGATAGCCGATAACACTTTTGCTAGGTAGTCTATGTGTGGACATAAATGGAAGGAAATGTGTTAAATAAATAAACATAAGCATTAATATGAACACTGACATAAGAGCAATTTAAAAAACTATGACTATAATGTAAATAGTATATAGCACAGTTACATAGTCATACAGTATATAAATATAACTATTTAAAAAAATAATAAAAATAAAAAAATATATAATAAATAAATACAACATTTTTTATTTTTTACTCGCCTCACAGCAAGAAGGTTGCTGGTTCGAGTCCCAGTGGGGCCAGTTGACATTTCTGTGTGGAGTTTGCATGTTCTCCCCATATTCATGTGGGTTTCCTCCGGGTGCTCCAGTTTCCCCCACAGTCCAAAGACATGCGCTATAGGTGAATTGTTTAAACTAAATTGGCCGTAGTGTAAGTGTGTGATTGTGAGAGCGTATGTGTGTTTCCCAGTACTGGATTGCAGCTGGAAGGACATCCACTGTGTAAAACATATGCTGGATATGTTGGTGGTTCATTGATGAATAAAGGGACTAGGCCGAAGGAAAATGAATGAATTAATATTTTGTATTCACAGATTAATGCTCACACATATCCCTTGTTCACATTTAAGTGTTTATTAACATATTGATTTGAAATTAATATTTGTGAATTGATTGAAATTAGCAGTCCGTTCTGGCTAGATTAGCGAGTTACAGAGTAATTAGATCGAATGCACACTCTCCTCTATTAAAAAAATACTTCAGCTGAATAATGAAGCGTTCACCATATTTCCCCCCTCACGTCTTTTCAATATCCATCTTCCTTGGAACATAAAATGAGTTTTTAATGGCAGAAATTCATTGTACTTTACTATACAATGAAAGTCAATGGCCATTATTGCTGTCCAGCGGGAATTTGAGTTAACAGCTCAAAATTTCTCTCACATAAAGGTATTAAATGGCTTTAAAGAACTTATGATACACTTCACATGCAATAAAACATTGTTGAACTCATTAAGTGTTTCATGGAAGAAAGAAACTACATAAGGGGAATAAATGACTGCAGAACTTTTATTTTTTGGGGGGGTTAAAGATTGCTTTGAGAGTTAATAAGCACATTAACAAGATTATTAGGATTTTGCCTGACAACAGACCCTGAAATTCATGTATTGTGAGAAAAAAAGTTACATTCAGCCTTTATGTTTGAATACCAGACTGTATTATGCATAATAAATGTGCATTTATGAATTATGCAGACCACATTTATACACATACAATTATGCACCTTTTTTCTTTCCATAGACATTTGGGTGACACAATGCAAATATTTCCACATGCTGATGCGCAGTAATGTGAAAACGTTAAGACACCCTATTCAATTTGATCGTTGTCCATATCAGGACATAATAAAAAAACAATATGGTGCTTTGGCAGGTCTTAAAATTTGGAAGATAAAACCTCGGATGAGCAACTTCACATGTCCTCTCACGCTGTGTTATTAATATTTAACCAAAAAATAAAGCCAAGACAGAAAAGCCGTGGGTGAGAAACTGAGGACAGCCTATGATTCACATCCTGTAGATCCACTTTTAACTGTAATAACCTAAAGTCCTCATTTTCTGGATGAGCTCCTCAGTCTCTCGGATCATTCCGGAGGAGTTCTTCTGCATTTCAGTCCGGATGAGGTCTGGACTTTGACTGGAGTATTGAACACCTTGATTTTTTTTCCCTTCAGTTGTTGTAGGTGGTTTGGTGGCTCAGTGATTAGCACTGTCGCCTCACAGCAAGAAGGTCACTGGTTCGAGTCCCAGCAGGATCAGTTGGCATTTCTGTGTGGAGTTTACGTGTTCTCTCCGTGTTGGCATGGGTTTCTTCCAGGTGCCCCGGTTTCCCCCACAGTCCAAACACATGCGCTGTAAGTGAATTGGGTAAACAAAATTGGCTGTAGCGTATGAGTGTGTGTGGATGCAAGAGTTTATGGGTGTTTCCCAGTACTGGGTTGCAGTTTGAAGGGCATCCACTGCGTAAAACATATGCTGGAATAGTTGGTGGTTCATTCCGCTGTGCAACCCCTGATAATTAAGAGACGAATAAATCAAGAAGCATTTTCTTGACAAGCAAAAATTGTCTTGTGTTAGGAAATAATATGCCAAAATTTAGCGACTTTTTCCTTAAAGCAGGCTTAATAATCTGCCGGCAGGATAAGCAAAATAATCTAGTTTTTCATTTTCATAGATTTTTTTTGCTTACCACATTGGCAGATTATTTTGCTTGTTTTAGAGGAAATCACACTTAATCCGTATATCCTGCATTTTGCATCCTGACACAAGTATGAACAGTAAAGTGTTTTCAAAGTAAAAGTCCCACATGCATAGCAAGTTAAATCTAATAATAAATAAACTTAATAATAATCATATTTGTGTGTAACGCATTCCACAGTAACGTGTTACTGTATTCAAATTACATTTTTGGAGAATGCAGTAATGTAATGAATTGCATTTTAGATGTGTGTAATTTGATTACAGTTACTAAAGTCAGTGTAAATGCGTTATTTAGGTTACAAATATATTTTTTAGAAGAAAAAATGCTTCTTTTAAATCACGTTTTCTGCTGCAAGGTAAGTTAATGAGCATGCACTTTTAAATAGCTGGAGAACGCCAACTGAAATGGTTGCTGACCAGAGTGGTTGCTTCTTCAAATGGAAATACAGACATTAATTTAACTGAGCTTAAAAAAATATGGCTGTGAAAGTCAGTCTATGCTCAGTCTCTAAAGAACTTTCGACTGCTTTTAACTCAACCAGGAAACTTGTTTAAGCACTTGACTAGAAAGCATTCTAAGACAATACTCATCACAGTGGTACAACTCAAAAACAGGCTAATTTGGATTTTTTTTTGCAGGATCGGGAGTGAAGGTATCTTCTGAATATGAAGAAAAGCGTAGCTGCTTATGGGGGCGTTCACATATCTCATCTTTTGCACATGCATTTGGGTGATTCTTTTGAATATGTCAAGCTGCTGTGATCAACCCATTGTAATGTTTTTCAGTGAATATTAGCACTGTTGCCTCACAGCAAGAAGGTCGCTGGTTCGAGTTCCGGCTGGGCCAGTTGGCATTTCTGTATGGAGTTTGTATGTTCTCCCTGTGTTGACGTGGGTTTCCTCCAGGTGCTCCGGTTTCCCCCACAGTCTAAAGACATGTGCTATAAGTGAATTGGATTAACTTAATTGGCTGTAGGATATGAGTGTGTATGGGTGTTTCCCAGTACTGGGGTTGCGGCTCAAAAGGCATCCGCTGCGTAAAACATATGCTGGAATCGTTGGCGGTTCATTCCGCTGTGGTGACCCCTGATAAATAAGAGACTAAGCTGAAGGAAAATGAAAGAATGAATAAATGATCTGATAATGCGGCTGAGCTTCAGTTCTAGATGTGGCCTAAAATACATGCAAATGATGAGGAAGTGCCCAGAAAGTCACGTAATAGTCTGCTTTGTGTTCTGATTGGACTTTTGTCCAATGGGGTTTTACACTTGTGTGATTTACATGAAAACAAGAAAACAATGGTGTCTGTGGCTCACGATATGGCCGTTTCCATATACCCATCTCTTATTATTCGACTATGCCTAAGAATACCCAGATTTCCTCTAATCATAATCTTAATCTTATCCTTAAAAAAACACAAAAATAACAGTAACTTAGCAACAAATTTAGTTACTTTTTAAAAGAGCAATATATTACTTTTAAAGGTAACTCAACACTGACCTAGATAACACACTTAAGAAAAATGAAAACGCACAATATGAGCCCTTTAAAGGGAACTTTGGAGAGCAACAGAATGCATGGGTCTTGAGTTTTCCCTGTTTTTAACTTCACACGGCATCTTAAAAGCGAAACACTCACTGACTCTGCAGCGGCAGGAGATGAAATTAAAAAGGCAACTTTTTACAGAAGCTTTTACCATCCTAACTGCGAAAAGCACAGCACGCCGTCCGCATACTAATCGAAAAGAGCAAAAACATATGTAAGACAAAAAACACTAATTGACTGGTTGTACCTCACTTAATCCTTGTGTTTTTTGTTTTTTCTTCAACAGCTTTGTGACTCTGGCTGGGCCCAAGGGCCAAAACCCCACTCTGGAGCAAAGTAAGGAGCAAAAGAATAACATCAGGCCTGATCAAGCCTCCCCAGCCTGCTTCCTCATGGCTTGACCTCTGTGCGTGCTGTGCTGAAGATCTTTCCCTGGAGGTAAGACTAAAATACCCAGCTGCAGCTTGACAAATCGACTCATTTGCTGAGTTGGTGATCTTAACCCTTGTGTACTGTTCAAATTGACTACCTTTCAATATGTTCATGGCTCTTTTTGCCCTATTTACTTCCGTTATAATGACTCTTTTTTGATTGCAAAGCCATGACAGCATATATTCATGCATTCTTGATTGTTGCTGGTTTTCCCTGTTGGGAACAGGTGCAATGTGTCATTTTTACTGTTGATCAGCAATCAAAAATAAAAATAATCCAAAACATTTCCCCAAAATATGTGTCAAAATAAGATTTGTTACCAAAAATCATTTAATTTGCTGAAACCCAAAGAAAGTTGTGGCCAAATTAAGCCTTAAAATCTCTCCAGAGTGGATGAAAACATCCCCAACAGCACTCAAGTGTCACAGCAATAGTTCATTGAAAAACGAGCATTCTGTCATCCTTTACTCACCCTTGTGTCTTTCTAAAATCGCTCTGAGTTTCCATCTTCTCATTTTTGAGTGTGACTGTTACTGCTTTATGGTAGTTTTATGGGGCTTTTTGTCCTTATTGAAGTCTGACAGGGCCTATCAACATTTGTTGAGTGGAAAAGAACAGCATTTTTGGGTCACACTTTATTTTAAGTGGCAATTTACACTGTTATCAAACTATTAACTAAGATTATTTGCTCAATTAACTACTAATTTGCTGGTTTTTAATAGTTAGTAAGGTAGTAGTTGGGTTTAGGTTAGGGATTTGGAATAAGATCATATTTTATAGCTACTAATAAACAAGTAGTATCTTGATAATAGGCAGGTAATACACCAGTAGTTTTTATCATAGATTGTGTCTTAAAATAAAGTGTTATCTTGGGTTACAGGTAAACTAGGTAAGCTAAATTGTCCGTCGTGTATGTGTGTGAATGAGAGTCTGTATGGGTATGGGTTCAGACGCATCTCTCATGAGCAATGTCATTATAATGGAAGTCAATGGGGCAAAAATAGCCCTCAACATAATGAATGGGTAGTCAATTTGCCCAGAGAGTGTTTTGTTGAGTTTTTGAAATATTCCAAAACATTTCCCCAAGATATGTGTCAAAATAAGATTTGTTACCAAAAATCATTTAATTTGCTGAAACCCAAAGAAAGTTGTGGCCAAATTAAGCCTTAAAATTCCTCCAGAGTGGATGAAAACATCCCCAACAGCACACAAGGGTCACAGAAATAGTTCATTGAAAAATGAGCATTCTGTCATCCTTTACTCACCCTTGTGCGCTATAGGTGAATTGGGTAAGCTAAATTGTCCGTCGTGTATGCGTGTGAACGAGAGTCTGTATGGGTGCATTGTGGAAACACAATTTCTACAATGCGCTCAGACTAATCACTCATGAGCACTTATGTTCAGATTTAGCTGAGACCCTTCAATCTCATTTCATCACACTCTTCATCTGTTTCACAGGAGCGCTCTGTACCACACATGAGTGTTATTAAAAACCCACAAACCCACATAGGCCTGTCAAAATAATCAATATATTGACTTGTCACACAACACATGGACATGACCTCAATCATTTTTGAATCATTTTTAAAAACTAATTCTAGCAACAATTTAGCTGATCAGCAACATCTCTATCTCTATTGGAGGTGTCAGTGTCAGTATGGTTAAAAAAACACTAGAGTATTTACATTTTTAGGATATGCGTTTAACATTTTGGGCCCTTTCGTAAACCTGGCGCAATAAGGCGCATGATTTGTTGCTATTTTCAGTCCAGCGCAACCTTAATTTTTATGTTTTGTTCCATGTTGCTTAAATAGCAAATTCATTTGTGCCACTTTGTGGACTCATGGGTGTGCCGGTCTATAAAGGAGGTGTGTTAAGGCGCATTATTGTCGATTTGCTATTTTGAGGAACTGAAATAGACCGCCCCATTGACCAGCTAAAAGCTGCTCTAAAGTGCAGCACAGAGTGCGTTAGTTATGCGCCTATGTGAGTCTAAACGCTTACACATACACACAGGATGTTCAGCAACACACAAATATCTTTACATATGAAACAAATTAAAGGATTAAAATGTTACAAAAAATTTTATTTTTTACATAAATATAAAAATAGATTTAAAAAAAGTTTAGATTTGTCCACCTGTCGGGATTTGGAGATGTATACATTAGGGTTGGGCAATGTCGACCAATTTGCCATTGTACGATGTCTAATGTGAAACATGGATGATGGCCTCGTCGTCATAGGCGGAGGTGAATTAATTATTTATTAATAATTAATTAATTCATTCATAACGAATTAATTATTTGTAGCCTACCGGTTCAACTACCTGACCAACATGGTCTTTGTTTTGTCCATAAACAAATCATAAATAAATAAAGATGAGTTACACACAAATTACCACCTGTCCATCACTTTTTCCGCGGGACTTGGGCATGAATAATCAGAGTGAACTGTGTCGTTATAATGACGTCCACAAACCAACAGTATCTGAGGTTTTCGACGTACATCCTAAATAATCTGTCTGACGTGCACTGCTGTCTGGAGCTCAGACGAGCGTGTGACATAGTGTGTGGCTGTGTGTGTGTGGTCACGGGATGTGCGTTTTCAGCGGACAGAGGACTGTTCAGAAATGCTATTAAAAACACAGTGTGGATGTGGATCGTTTTTGTTCTAAAATGCTATTTTAAAACTTAGACGTATTACTGTAAAGTGTGTATTTTTTGCGAGCGGGTTTGCGACGGGGACGGGGACGGGGCGGAGGATCCGTGGTGCTAGCTCAGCATCGTGTTGTCTATCATGTTGTCTATCGGCCCAACCCTAGTATACATCACTATATGGGGCATAGGAACAGGACGTGTGTTTGGATATAACTCAGTTTTTTGACCACACTTCATTATTATTGTTCAGTTATTCGTTTGCTGGAAATTAGAACTGAATTTAGAAATAGCTTTGAATTAAATCTTTGTGCTTAACAAATGAAATTAAATATGTAGGCTAATGCATGTTTTCAGTGGAATGAGTTTCCACAGTTTCCTTGTGCCATGAAAGTAAAGGAGTAAAGAGTAAAAGGAAAGTAAAGAGGCTCGTTCTCTATTCTCGCGCTGCAGATGGTCTGTTTAACTGTTTTCTCGCTACTGAAGCATTCAGTTTTTGAACTTACAAAGTCCGTCATGTAAATAGCAAATGTGCCATGGCACGACGCAACTGACTCTTAAAGGGAATAGGAGATGAGACTCTGATTGGTTTAATGCAGGTTATGCTCAAAACACACTCATAACTTATTAAGAGAATAAGCACAACCCTGTTAGACCATGCGCCGTGGTGCAGAGCAGATTTTTTCTGTCTGTAAAATAGCAAAAGTGGATTTGGACAAGCCCTTAATGCTTTTGCGCCAAGCGCTTTAGACTTTGTGCCTAGATCGTTAAAATAGAGCTCTCTAATTCCAATGCCTAATTATTAAATTGTTAAAATGACTATATTTAAATTAAATATTCTTAAGAATCTCTTTATGTTGTGTTTATCTTTATTTATGTTTATCTTTATTATGTTGTCATTCTGGCATTATATAATGAGTGGCATAAAATGGTTTTAAAATGACAATAATGTTTATCTCAATATATTTTGGTGCAATATATCGTACAACAAAAAATAGATATCATGACAGGCCTAAACCCATGTTATGCATATTGTGACAAAAATGCTTTGTCACATTAAATGCAAACAGGCCCCTACATACTTTTTTTGCACTAATAAAACCTCTGTCTGTGATGAATCTCCCTGAAGGCTCAAAGAACTCTTCCGAGACGCCCAACCGATGAGGTGCCTGTATTAAAATAATATTGCAGATGAAAAAAAACAGCATACTGCACTGGCCTGTTAACATGCAAATCACATCTCCTTTTCACAGAACGGCAAAGCGAGTGAGTCAGTGTGAAACTGTGTACAATCTGAATGCCAGGCATCATACTGAGAGAGAAAAAAACAAAGCATAGAAACAACACATAGTAGATTATGTTGTCAGGGTGAAGAATGTCCAACCGCATTTCTATTTTTGCTCCTAAGCCACTGGAAAGGCGGTTTAATGAGCCCTGAATGTATAGGAATGACCTTAGTATTGATTTTTTTTGCAGAGCACCACATGATGTTCAGTTTAAATTAGCCAGTACTGTAGCAGTAATGCATGATAATTATTTTATAAAATAAAAAGTGTGAACCTATTATTTTGTACAGTCTTTTCAAGCATACAGTAGCTCCACATTTCCATTATTGTAATTTGTGTGTAGTCTAATATATATATATATATATATATATATATATATATATATATATATATATATATATATATATATATATATATATATATATATATATATATATATATTTTAATTATATTGGATTAAAAATATAAGGGTGGCACGGTGGCTCAGTGGTTAGCACTGTCGCCTCACACCAAGGAGGTCCCTGATTCAAGTCCCGGCTGGGCCAGTTGGCATTTCTGTGTGGAGTTTTCTTTGGATGCTCTGGTTTCCCTCACTATCCAAAGATGTGCACTATAGGTGAATTGGATGAACAAAATTGGCCGTAGTGGATGAGTGTGTGCTAATGTGAGAGTGCATGGGTGTTTCCCAGTACAGGGTTGCGGCTAGAAGTGCATCCGCTGCGTAAAACATGTCGGATAAGTTGGCGGTTCATTCCACTGTGGCAACTCCTGATAAATAAGGGACTAATCTGATTGAAAACGAATGAATGAATGAATTAAAAATATGAACAACAATAATTTCTGGTACATTTATTCGAGCTTCATTAGATCAGTACAATTTTTCTTAAACTGAAATATGGAAAATTATATTTTTAAGCAACTTTAAAAAATCATTGTTATTTTAAAATGCTAAAATCATTGAAATAATTCACTTTGATAAGTAAAAAAATGTAATAAATAACAGAATCAAACTTGCAAAATACAAATAAAAATGTCTAAATGTGTTAAGAGCAATAAGAATGTATAAATTATGACACATATATGAACATAAATGTGTTTTATATGGCTCTTTTTGAGTGCAAACAGTTCCTGAAATTAGTAAAAAAAAATGTAAAGTTCAATTACGGTATAATATTATTATACTAAGTGTTATTTTATTTAAAAATTCTGCATTTAAATAACTTTCTAAAAAAAAAATACCACCAATAAACACAACAAGAACTGCAAAATAAAAATAAAAATGTAGGGAGAGATTGTCACAAATGTTTATGTTTTTGTATGGCTTTGTTTGGGTGCAAAAAGTTCCCCATTCAGGTAGAAACCAATTAAAAAAAACATGGTTATGTTGCGCCTTTCATCATGATCATGGTTTGTGACATTTAATTCACCTTTATTTGTATAGCGCTTATACAATGTAGATTGTGTCAAAGCAGCTTCACATAAAAGGTAACAGTAAATAGGAACAGTGTAGTTCAGTTTGCAGTGTTTAAGTTCAGTTCAGTTTAGCTCAGTTCAGTGTGGTTTAATAATCAGTCCAAATACTGAAGAGCAAATCCAACGATGCGCAGCTCTACAGATCCCGAACCATGCATTTATTATCCTCTATAGCCAAACGGTTCCTCCATGACAGCTTTAGGCCACTGTGAAAGTGCATTCAAGCTCCATCAGTTCAGTAAAATGATAACTATAGAAAATTATATTTTTAAGTGACTTTCAATTTTGCTTTTACTTTATTTTAAAATTCTAAAGATAATTGAAATCATTTACTTTTTAAGGTTAAAAATAATCTAACCAAAACCACCGATAAACATAATAAGAGTTGCAAAATAACAATAAAAACATCTGAATGCATTACGGAAATGAGAACGTGAGGAGAAATTATGACACAAATATGTTTTTTAAATGGCTTTGTTTGGGTGCTAAAAGTTCCTAATTCACAAATAAAGCAATTTGTAATTTGTTGTGCTGTGCCTTTCATCATTGTTTATGACACTTATCCTCTAAAGCCAAAGGGTTTCTCAATGACTGCTTTAGGCCACTCTGAAAGTGAATTCAAGCTTCATCAGCTCAACAAAATCATAATAGAAATGAATAAAAGAACTTATATATAATAAATTATAAAATAAAATATAAAAATTATAAAAATATAAAATAAATTAAAAATCATTTGAAATATTTACTTTGAAAAATCCAACCGGAATCAATAATAAACATAATAACAATGGCAAGATACTGTAACTGTGTACACTGGACTGTGAAGTTGAGGATCCATGTGCAATTTATTTAAAGAGAAGTTGTGCAGGCAATGGTCAAAAATGGGCAAATGGTATCATAAAGATAATCCAAAAAGCGTTGTCAAAATACAGGCAAATGGTCAGGCTAGGCAGCAAACAATCAAAACAGAAAACAGACAAGGATCAATACATGGCAAGACAAACAGGAAAACGCTTTGTAATGTTTGCTGGGCAAAACAAGACTACACAAAGTGTGTGCGAATGTGAGCAGTGTATATAGTCTGTGTAATCAGTCTTTGATCAGCTCCCAGATATGTGTATAAGTGTAATCATCTGTGAACCGGAACCGGTGTGTGAGTGTGGTGCATGACAGGATTTGTAGTCCATATGGTAACAGGATTGTAGGTCAGGTAATAATGATAGTTCTTTATTGATTTATAAGGGTTAGATCACTGGTGATCATGACACACTTTCAGAAATAAAGGTACGCGAGCTGTCACTGGGGTGGTACCTTTTCAAAAGGTACACATTTGTACTTGAAGGGTCCATATTGGTACCTCAAAAGTATATACTGTATTAGTACCTAAAAATTTTAGGAGGAACACTTTTGTCCTTTAAGTACTAATATGTACCTTTGAGGTCTTAATATGAACCTTTTATGTACAAATGTGCACCTTTTGAAAAGGTACCACCCCAGTGACAGATCGTGTACCTTTATTTCTGAGAGAACAGATACAAATAAAAATGTCTGAACGCATTAAAGCAATAAGAATGTACCCGAAATTATGACTTGCAATAAACATATAAATGTGTTTCTAAATGGCATTTGGGTGCAAAATGTTCCTAATTTACAAATAAAGCAATTTTTAATTTGTTGTGTTGTGCCTTTAATCGTGGTTTATGACATTTATTATCCTCCATAGCCAAACGGTTCCTCAATGACTGCTTTAAGCCACTCTGAAAATGAATTCTAGCTTCCTCAGTTCAGTAAAATCATAATGGAAATAAATTATGATAATTATATTTTTAAATAACTTTAAATTTTTGGGGATTTTGGGGATTATTGTTTTAAAATAACTTTTCCAGGTTAAAAAGTATCAAACCAAAATAGATAAGAGTTGCAAAATAAAAATTAAAACATCTAAATGCATCACAGCAAGAAGAATGCAGGGAGAAATTATGACACAAATATGTTTTTGTATGGCTTTGTTTGGGTGCAGAAAGTTCCTAATTCACAAATAAACCAGTTTTTAATTTGTTGTGCTGTGCCTTTCAACATTGTTTATGACATTTATCCTCTAAAGCCAAACAGTTCCTCAATGACAGCTTTAGGCCACTCTGAAAGTGAATACAAGCTTCATCAGCTCAATAAAATCATAATAGAAATGAATTATAGAACATCATATTTTTAATTGACTTTTAATTTTTCTTTTTTTTAACAATTAAAATAATGAACTTTTCCCAGTTAAAAAGAATCAAACCAAACTCCCAATAAACATAATATCAATTGCAAAATAAAAATAAAAACATTTGAATGCATCACAGCAATGAAGAATGTAGGGAGAAATTATGACACAAATATGCTTTTAATATGGCTTTGTTTGGGTGCAAAGAGTTCCCTATTTAGGTAGAAACCCAATTTTTAAAACTAATTTGTTGTGCTGTGCCTTTCATCATGCTTTGTGACATTTATTATCCTCTATAGCCAAACGGTTCCTCAATGACTGCTTTAGGCCACTGTGAAAGCGGATTCGAGCTTCTATATCAAATCAATAAAAACATAATGGAATATTTTTTAAATCTTCCCCATGCTAATAAACTATCGAGCGTCCTTCTGCGTGTATTCCTCCTTTTGATAGATGACGATGAGAGCGATTTCATTAGCCACACGTTAAACTTATTGGCTTTTCCGGGGGCCCGTTTGAAGGAAGCTGCGGATGGAGAGACCTGTAGACCTCATAGAGATGTTTATTAGTGAGCGCTCCCTGATGAATTATTCATGAAGCCACCGTCTGAAGGCCTTGTGTATTCCGCCTGCATGTTCAGCGCTGGAATCGATCCGTGGTGGAAATTCAGAGCGATTCTTCTGCTGGGAGGTTTTTTTAAAGGGGACACGGAGCTCATTTTGACAGATGGCACTCAAGAGGTGCTCACCGTCGCCGCTCCCATATGAGACTCAGATTGCTGTTCCCTCTTAAGTGCACTTCATGTGAAGACAAGGGTCAGTGCTAAGACGGCTTTTGTCAATTTTTGAGGTGTAATGGGGAATTGAAATTGAAGCTCTTGCCCATATTTTAAGTGGCAGGAGACACTTAGACAAAGGGATGTTCTGGCGATTTTAGTTTCTAAGTGTTTTAAAGTAGCAAAACGCTGATTAAAGGGAGGTAAAAACGAACAAACGGACCTTTCTTGCATGTGGAAATAAAGAGTTAAATTTAAATATAAGTTTTAATTAAAGTAAATTTATTTTAGTGTCGCATTAAAGGGCTCTTTCATACACCCAGCGCAATAAGACGCTAGATGTGTTTGGTGCGATTTGTTGCTATTTTCAGTCCAGTGCAACTCTAATTTTCAAGTTTTGCGCCACATTGTTTAAATGGCAAATCCTTGTGCGCCACTTTGTGGACTCATGGGTGTGCTGATCTAAAAAGGAGGCGTGTTAAAGCGCATTGTTGGCGCGTTGCTATTTTGAAGTTTATTCATGACAATTTGCATTCGTATGTTATAATTATTAGCAGTAGGATTTATCATATGCATATTTATACTTTATATTTACTTTAAAGTAAAGCCTATAATGCATAAGCCAACTGCTATGTACTGTATGAGAAAGTCTTACCTCTGATTTATTTCTGGTGACGAAAGCGCATTCCTCAATTCCTCAATTATAAGTCACTTTGGACAAAATGCTAAATGACTCAATCTAAATATGCAATATTTTTAATATATGACAGACATGGTAAGAGTTCATCTATAGTGCTAAAAGTTAGCAAATAATTTTTATTTAATTAATTTTGACATTGCGTAGTCTTTTATCTTCTTTTAAAACACATTATGTTGGTTTATTAGTTATTATGTTTCAGTCAAACTACGCAATAGACTGTCATAAGACTATGGGATATTGACAAAGCAAAATAATAATAATAATAGGCCCACATTTACATTATTGTAATGTGAGGAAATGTGCAGATTTTATATTATGTGTCATTTTAATTCTAAGAGTAGTAGAATCACAAATTACTTTAATTGCTATTTAGGGAGAAATGACTGGAGTGAAGAATACTTTGTGCAACAAAAGTGCAAAAGTAGCCAATGATTGCCATATTTGTC
Source organism: Danio aesculapii (assembly GCF_903798145.1). Classification (NCBI taxonomy): domain Eukaryota; kingdom Metazoa; phylum Chordata; class Actinopteri; order Cypriniformes; family Danionidae; genus Danio; species Danio aesculapii. Next base: position 7,030,430 of record NC_079458.1, read on the forward strand.
CCACTGAGTGCTTTCAGACTGTGCAAATTATGTGATTGCTTTGATTAAATGGACTCTGCTGGTTGTGATTATAATTTGAGATGGAAACGCAGACGTGATTCCTCAGGCCTGTTTAAATACTTTGTTTGTAAAGTTAAAAAGTTTCGAATTTTATACATTCATTCATTCATTCATTTTCCTTTAGCTTAGTCCCTTAGTCCCTTTTTTATCAGGGGTCGCCACAGCAGAATGAACTGCCAACTTATCTATGTTTTACGCAGTGGATGCCCTTCCAGCCTTGACCCAACACTGGGAAACACCCTCACACACACTCTCTCATTCACACACACTCATACACCACGGCCAATTTAGTTCATTCAATTTACCTATAGCGCATGTGTTTGGGGAAATCGGAGAACCCAAAGGAAACCCACGCCAACATGGGAAAAACATGCAAACTCCACACAAAAACGCCAGCTGGCCCAGCCGGGGCTCGAACCAGCGACCTTCTTGCTGTGAGATGACAGTGCTAACCACTGAGCCACCATGCCATCTCGAATTTTTAATGGCCCAATTTAAAATGGTTCTTTGCCAGAGAATTACAATTAAATCAAAATAAATAATTCAAATCCCTGAATGGTCTTTGTTAAAGGGGATTTAGGGTAAAATAAGTGGAAAGAAAGAAATATACACACACACACGCACACACACACACACACACACACACACACACACACACACACACACACACGCACACACACACACACACACACACAGACACAGTGCCCAGCGTAAATGAGTGCACTTCTTAAAGATCTCTCTTTTAGATGAATACTTTCTATAGGATAGTAGCTATAGTAGTTATACACTGAAAAAAAGTTATTCAAAGAGGATTCCTTGAATTTAAAGTTTTTTTTTTGAAATTAAGTAGCTGAAAACCAATTTATTTGTGTCAAATTTAAACAAACAAATTAAGTTGAATATTACTAAATTTAATTTGTTTGTTTAAATTTAACACATTTAAACTTTTTTCAGTGTAGATTAGTCAGTACCAAAGCCAATTTGACCAAAAAATCAAAGGTTATTATGCAAAAATTAGTATTCGGGAAAAAAAAAATTAAATTAAATTTTATAAAGAAGTAAAATCAAGATAATCATGAAAAAAATTACATTTAGTTGAAATTTTGTGTATATATGTTTTTGAAGCACCACATTTGAATTTATTTAAATGCATTATCTTTAGGCGTCACGGTGGCTCAGTGGGTAGCACGATCACCTCACAGCAAGAAGGTCGCTGGTTCGACCCTCGGCTGGGTCAGTTGGCATCTCTGTATGGAGTTTGCATGTTCTGTCCGTGTTGGCGAGGGTTTCTTCCGAATGCTCCGATTTCCCCCACAAGTCCAAAGACATGCGCTATAGGTGAATTGGGTAGGCTAAACTGTCCGTAGTGTATATGTGTGAATGAGTGTGTATAGATGTTTCCCAGTGATGTGTTGCGGCTGGAAGGGCATCCACTGTGTGAAACATCCGCAGTGGCGACCCCTGATAAAATAAAGGGACTAAACCAAAGGAAAATATATGAATGAGTGAACATTAATGAATGAATGTATTATCTATATATTTCTCTATTCCACTTTTATTATTATTATTATTATTGTTATTGTTGTTGTTTTTGTTGTTGTTGTTGTTGTTGTTGTTGTTTTAAATATGACTTAAACATTTTGTTAAATTGTTAGGGCTTTATTAGAGTGCTAAAATGCTCTTTTTTTTGCAAACTTATCTTTTATTAGTTAATAAATTTTATTTTTAATTGAAATTATTCCCATTTTAATTCATTTAAATAATTTAATTTTAATTTAGTTAATTTTGTGTATTTACTTTTAAAGATTATGTAAAACACATTACATTGATTTATTGATACATTTTATAACCAATGATTGCAGACATTTTTTGCATAAAAATATTGATAAAGCAATCAGTAATCCCTCTGCATTTGTCTCGTTGAATAGTTTCAGTCTGTGTGAGTTATACAATTGTTTTAACTTAAGGTTCTCTGCTAGTTTCTGCTATTTAGTGCTATTTAGTTTCTGCTCTTAGTCTTAGTTAATGAGACTGAATAGCAGAAAGGACTTCTCAGGACACTTTAAATACAATTTTTGTACACAGTTGAAGTCAGAATTATTAGACCCCCCCCCCCCCCCCCCCACACACCCTTACTTTTTTTATATTTCCCAAATGATGTTTAACAGAGCAAGGAATTTTTCACAGTATGTCTGATTATATTTTTCTTCTGGAGACAGTCTCATATGTTTTATTTTGGCTAGAATAAAAACAGTTTTTAATTTTTTTAAAACTATTTTAAGGTCAAAATTATTAGCCCCTTTAAGCTATATTTGTTTTTCGATAGTCTACAGAACAAACCATTGTTATACAATAGCTTGCCTGATTACCCTAACCTGCCTAGTTAACCTAAGTAACCTAGTTAAGCCTTTAAATGTCACTTTAAGCTGTATAGAAGTGTCTTGAAAAATATATAGTCAAATATTATTTACTGTCATCATGGCAAAGATAAAATAAAGAAATGAGTTATTAAAACTATTATGTTTAGAAATGTGTTGAAAAAAAGCTTCTCTCCGAAAAAAATAAACAGGGAGGCTAATAATTCCGGGGGGCTAATAATTCTGACTTCAACTGTAAGTTTATAACATTATGGCATATTTTAAATGTAAGTGCTCGGCAATATGTCTCTTTGTCTTATGGCAGGAGACATTTAAAGAAGCAATGTTCCAGCATTTTAATGTTCATCTCAGAGAAAAAACGAATGGACTGTCCTTGCACGTGGAATATTAATAAAACAGCCAGTAATCCCTCTATATTTGTTCCACCGAGTGGTTTCAGACGGTGCAAATTAAACGATTGTTCTGATTAAATGAGCTGCTCAGAGAGATGGAAGAGCAGAAGTCATACCTCAGGATGGCTTTCATTTTGTTATTTTGTGCAGCTAAAATTTTTTGATGATTATTTTTTTGATCGCCATCAGAAACATGCCCAGATTTGCAATATCATACTGTGAAAATTACATTTTAGTTTTGTTCTTTTGGTAAAGTAATAAGAAAATCACCATTAATTTGTATATGCATAAGTGTTTGACTCTTCTAAAGCATTAGAATACTAGAATATGTTTACAGATATTTAGGAAACAAGTGAACATACTTGTTTGTCGGAAAACAATGCTAAAATAATTCTCCTTTGAAAATGTGCGTCCTGGCTAACCATTTTCACATTTTTTGGGCTCACCCAAAATACAGCCCTTCTGGTGTGAAGTAGCAGCTAAAATAATAAAGAAAAGATAAACAAATACAAATACTTTTGGTAAGTAACAGAAAAGCCATAACTCGGTTTCAGGTTGATCCTCCAACAAGGGGCTCAATGGATAGGAATTATAAAGGAAATACACTGTATGGAGATACTCTGGTGATTAACCTAAGACTTGATTTAAAAGTATTGGGAAAAATAGACTTGAGTATGTCATCATAAACAATATGTCAGTCCGCAGGTCTCTTTTTCAGATTTTTGTGGCCTAAAATGTTTGATTTTGCTGTGACTTTTCTTAAAATTTGCGGCAATATTTTGTGTTGATTTGCTGTAAAAATACACCACAGACAAAAATCTTCATTATATATATTTTTTATTACTCCTAGTGTCAGACATTGGGTTCTGTAACTTATAAAATAACATTTAATTTCAATATTTCATATGTAACCAAATAAACTCATTAACATATTTATAATAAAACAAATAAAAATAATAAAGTAAATTTAAACTCCTTCACAAGAACCTTTTTTTCATAGCTTCTTGCTATTTGTCAACTTTAGAGCAAAATCCACTGAACTATTGTACAGATAAAAAAGTAAAAGAAGTGTTGTTGTTTTTACATATATAGATAGGTCAATTATAAATAGGGAATAGAGGGATTAAACTGGTTGAATGCCGAGTTACAACTGGTCTGGTTAAATGTTGAGTTACAGAATGTTAAGGTTAATTCTGCCACCTACGATATTGATGTGTGTAAAACAGCTTAGCGAGGGTTGTTTGCATCCACATGGCCTTTTTTTGGGGTAAATCAATGTCGTGAGACATCATAAAAAGCGTCTAGACACAGAATTTGCAAGAAATCCGCGACATTTCAGAAAAAAATTGGCAGTGTTTGCTTAATTTTGCAATAAATTCAGTGATCTCAAAATCCTGGACAGACTGATATCTGACAATGTGCTTTAGATATATTGTGGCTTGTATTTGTAACCCCTATGACAACCGCTCTTCTTCCTCTTCTGTCTTTTTTTCTAAATAATAGAAAAAAGTATTAAATAAAAAGAAAATATGCGTCTCGAGTTGGAATGTATGTTTTTTTTTTGGTCTCTATAACCAGCCCACTGCCTGTTTAACCAATTGTAAATATCTACATGAGGTGGTTTTTAATTTGCAAATAATACAAATATTACAAATGTAAACATTAGCTGATCAGCTTACATTGTAAGGCTCGATCGTCAGGCATGCTCGATCCTGTTTGTGTTGTCAATCTGGCAACCTGCATGTGCATCCAGTCATTGTCGAAGGGAGCGGTTGGAAAAAAACCCCTCTCCAATATTTTTAATTTGGACTGCAATACCTTTTCCCACCATTAGGTCAATCCTACATATTTAAAGGAGACCTATTATGCCCCTTTTTACAAGATGTAAAATAAGTCTCTGAATTCCCTAGAGTGTGTATTCGAAGTTTCAGCTCAAAGTACCATACAGAATACATGTTTTTATAACTCTTTGAAAAAAAGCCACTTTTAGCTTTGATCCAATTTGTGCTATTTTGGTCACTGTCGCTTTAAATTCATATGAGATTATGCTTTTTTCAAAAGGGGTGGAGCTATAAACGAACATATTTATAAACAAGACTAACGTTAATTCTGTGAAAAATTGAAAATGTCAAAAGACGTGTCTAAAAAGAAGGCAGTCATGTGCTTCAAAAATATCATAACAACATAACAAGTCAAATATTTTGGATTGAAAAATTAACTGAACAAGTTCTAAGTCAATGTTGGAGCTTTATTAAAGTGCTAAGAGTTGTCGGCACCTAGCCTAGGGGTTAAGTGTGCCGACATATAGCACCATGGTGCTCACGGCGACGGTTCAAGGTCCTTTGCCAACCCTTTCCCTCACTCTGCTCCCAATAATTACCTGTCTGTAATATCCACTTTCCTAGTAAATTAAAGGTGAAAAACCCCTAAAAAATAATAACAAAAAAGTGCTCAAAGTTTCTTATTAGTAAATTATTTTTTGAATGTATTTTGCTTGTTTTTATATTGTGTCTTATCAAATTATCTTGGTTTATTTAGCTTGATCTCACAAGGAAACATAACTGTTTTACCTTTTGACAGTGTAGTGGCTAGTTCGTTTGAATTCAATGTGTAGTGATATATAAAATTTACGATTTTTATTAAGAGGCGTGGCACCAAGCCCACCCCTAAACCCAACCGTCATTGGGTGTTGAGAAAATTGTACTAAAATGTACCAATGAGAATGTACAAGTTCATACGAATTATCCACTAAATCAAAAGGTTACGAATTGCCGTGTGTTTTTATAGGCACTAGCTATTTTCTATCCACCAATTTTTATGTGCATTTTGGATATGCGCATAGAAATGGATGATGGAAACACCAAGATGTGCATAAATTTAGAAAATGTGCATAAAATACATGAGCATAAACTATGATGGAAACACTTTTAACGAACAAGTTCCAATATGCGCATTAAAAAAGTCATGTGATTTTGTTATGAGAGATCATGCGATGATAAAAATGTGTGTGAATGGACAAACCAGCAGGCTGAGCACACTGTAGAACATCTGAAATGTTGTTTTGGTCATTTTAAAACATGTTAACCATTTCAGCATTAGTGTTATTGTATTATTAATGACCTCCAATGTGTCTGTGCTCCACGTCCCACGCCTTTTAAACGCCACCACATGTTTATCGTGTTTCAGCATTGTCTTCTGAGGAGCAAGTCATTTATTCAATAAAGAAAAGATTCATGCAGCTTCTCCTAATGCAGCAAATTATGTTTTTACTTTTAATATTTGGTGCCATTTAATCAGGAATTGACAACTTTCTTCTCTTTGACTCATTGGATAAAAACGCTGCTTCATTTGCACGTCTTTAATGTGACGTTCCAGTTTTGCACATAGATTTAATTCACATTCATGGATGTAAACATAGCTACTTTCCTTGCATATGGAGTAGTGATAAAGCAGCCAGTAATCTCTTTATATTTGTCCTGCTGAGTGGTTTCGGACTGTGCAAATTATACAATTGTTCTGATTAAATGTGCTCCGCTGGTCATGATTTTAATTAGAGCTGCTCTGGGAGATGCAATAGCAGAAGTGATTCCTCTGGACACTTTTAATCCTACTGTAGTTCTGGTGTACAAGCTGCATTTTCATGCTAAACGACAGGAGCGCTGCGGTCAGATACTGCTGTGTGATTCTTTTTGCTGTATGAATTATTAAAACCTTTATAAAATCGCACCGGAATGACACGGCAGGAAATGCCTCCGGTGATTTATTCTTCCTGTTCAAAGAAGTATCATTGTGTACCAGAAAATGTGAACCTCACTGACACAGACATGTCATATTTCCACCAAACCAAAAGAAAATTCTGTTTTTTTAATGAAATCTGGTGATTTTTGTGGCAAAATTCAAGCATTATTGTTATCATAATGATTATTTGCATTTAAATTTTTTACACATTTGACATAATTATTTAGTAAGGATCAGATGAGAATCACTATTGAATTCTGTCAGGTTCTGGAAGTAAAACAAACAAACAAAAAGATTTATATGATTTTTAACAGATATTTTGTACTTGTTTGCATCAGTCCAACTTATTTTTTTATGTATTTTTGTTTTATTTTTGAAACAATTGTGTTTAATGGGCACTTTACACTGAGGGGTACGATACGGTTCATTTCGTACGCTTTTATGGCCTATTCCACTGTCAAAAGGCACCTAAAAGCGAACCGCACCGTACCACTTTTTGTGTACTCTTTGCAAAGAGTACCTAGCACAACAAAAGCGTACCAAAAGGTAGAGCAAGACACGCAACTGAACTCTATTGGTTTTCAGAGATACATCACTCACTCATGCAACAAGCCAGAATGAAAACAAAGTGAGTGAAATTTTTAAAAACACAGCCGAGACATTACACCGTAATGATATATACATATAATAATGAGTCATGGTCGACCCGAGCTCAAACAAACCTTGTCGTTGTCTTGATGAACAGCCACAAAGCCAAGAAGAAGAGCCGAACTACCCTGTGCCCCGTAGTTGTTTACAAGGCTGTCTAATGCGCGAGCGGTTTCGCTTTCTCGTGTACGTTCGCTGCACGTCTATATTTGAAATAAGGAACTTCTTGAGTTGATGATAATAACGTGTGCGTGATTATTGAAGTGCTTCTAACATCCGATCCTTTCAGAAATGAACAAACACGAGAGTGAAGCGCGAAAAAACAAAGGAGACGCCCGAAAAACAAAGAAGCGAATGATTCTTTCAGCAACCTAAAACATGAACAAACTGCCTTGTTTAACTGTTATCATCACCTTATGGACTATTATGAACTCGGGAATGACAGAATTACTTTCCAGTAGAGGCTACATGTGCTGGTGAACATTAAAAGATGTAGATGAGAGGTTTGCACTGACCGTGGGCTATATTTTGTGTTGTTTTTGAACCCAAATAAGGACTAAATGTATGTTGTGTGTAGTTTTTTCTGTAATTGGTAACATATCGGAGACTGTAAAGGTCTGTATGTGTTCATATATGTTGCATTTATTTATTTTATATAATTACAGACGTTACAGTAGGCTATTTCGCACTGTCATTGATCTGCAGTTACAATCAAATCATATTCTTAGAAAGGTTAGTAATGAACTATTAAACACAAGTATTTATGTGTTTAAAGCATCTGTTTTGTGAGAAGTGCTTCTCATATGATATGTAAATGACCTGTACAGCTTTACTTTGACATTTCCCCAAGCAAGATTGACGTTGACTGAAACTTTCTGTCGTACACTACGCCCACTAAAAGAGTATTATTGGTACCCTTTTAGCAGTGGACACGCAAGCCTGATAAAGGTGACCCGTACCGACCCATACTGTACTGTACTGTACCACTCAGTGGAAACAGACCATAATAGCCAGTGTTCTCTTGTGCAGAAAAACTACATTACCCACAATGCTTCTGATTGGTGGAAAGTTCTGTAAAACAATGTGTGCCAGAAGAGACGTTTAGCTCCGCCTCTATGTTAATGCAAATGATGTTATTGAGTATCAAAATACTATTTAGCCTTGGAAAAATGAGATTACTTGAAAATTCTTATAGTTTCTCTGGATTATTAGATATGGTTTGTGTAAAATGTTAATATTGTTTTAATCTATAATGTTTCGATAACATTTCTTAAAAATTTAAGAGTGTTGCCTTAAAATAAATATATACATGTCTGAAAACATAGCACCTTTTTACTTCTAATTCAATTCAAGTTTAATTGTTTAGCGCTTTTTACAATAGTTATTGTTTCAAAGCAGCTTTACAAAAGGTGCACATTATTACATTACAGTCAAATATAAATTATTATATATAAACATTCAATTTTATTTTAGAAAACCTGCAGTTTTTATTATATAGGAGATTTCTGTGTGTACATGTTTAATGAAAAGTATTTGTGTATTAAGTGTATGTGTTGTCCTCGAAGTTCTCGATGGTTGGCATCGTCTCTTTACAGGTCTTGGATCCCATCAATGGCCATCCCCAGGTGGAAATAGTAAACAAATAAAATAATTAGCGTAGCTGCTGTTCATAATCCATTTGAACAAGAGATATTAAATGTCAATGAAGTGCTAGAAATGAAAATAGATACACATAGAAACAAACATATAAAACATAGAAGTATTTCTATCAAAATGTCCGGTGCATTAAGACAGGAGGAGTGTGTCCTACAGGTGGTTTGTCAAACCCACTCAACTGCATGGAGCACACTCACGCATCACACCATTATGTGATGCATTGTGTGTATGCTTTACTAAACAGATAGTTCTTTAATCTAGTTTTAAACTGAGAAAGTGTGCTTGAGCCTCGAACATTATCAAGAAGTCTATTCCAGAGTTTAGGAGCCATAAATGAGAAGGCTTGACCTCCTTTAGTAGACTTCATTTTGTAAAATAATGAATTAAGTAACACAATTTTTATTTTAAATTAGGAAGAAATATTATGAGCTGTTTAAAGAATTAAACAACAATTGCATTTTACTCCAACACATAACTATATATCATGAATCAAAATAATCATGTGATCTCTTCATTATTTTCCATAACAGCAGATGCATATTTAGCAATACATTTGAAATGCATTTCTTCTGATACCACCGCTTTAAAAGAATAGTTTGATAATTCTCTAAAATTGTTCATTTAATTGTGTAATTTGCTATTCTTCTTGGGATTGTAGTTGATTCCCTCAGTAAAGCTCTTAAATTCACAGTCCTGTAGATTATATTTTTGTCCTTATCTCTGATTTCCTTTGTTTTAAATCAGTTTGTTATACTGTGAGGTTCATAGTTATTGTTTGGTGAAATACATAGTGTACTTTAACCCTTTATCTTGGACTAAGCATATTTAAAAAAAATTTGGTTAAATGGTGTTTAGGGATGTACAGTATATCAATGATCATATCGATATCGGCCGATATATGTTTTTAAAATAAATTTATCGTTATTGGTCTGACAACAAAATTAGGATGATATCTTTAAGCTGGTAAATAGTATATTATTTACGCTGGTTGAACCACTTTATGTGGGTTATCGGTCATCGATATCCATCAAAAATTCCATATCGGTGCATCAGTAATGGGTTTTCTGATACCACTCTAAGCAAGGAAATTGCTTTAACGTTAACCAATGCCCAAAAGGTCAGCTCTTCAGTTATTATGCCTGTTAAAGAATTAGAAAAAGACTGTTTAAAAGTCATTATGGGGAAAATGAATAGGAAAATACTTCTGGAGCCAGCTCTGCTGAAAGGTGTACAGACACTAATGCACTTTATGTAAGTATTACAAAATAAATGATGTCAAAATGTCCAAATACATTATGGTAATGAGAGAGACGTCTGCTTCGCTTGAATGGAAGAATTGTCAAAGCAATAATAACAACTTTTGCCATGGAACATGATGTTTTGTGACATTTCCATGACTTTATTAAGAATCTAAACATTGCTTTTTCTTGTAGATTTGTATAATTATTTACAACTTTATGAGTTCTATACATTTTATAATTCTATGTGGCCCTGGACCACAAAACCAGCCATAAGTATAATATTTTTGGAAATTTAGATGTTTGCATTATCTAAAAGCCGAACAAATAAGCTTTCAATTATTGCAAATTTTTGAAAATATTTGAAAATCCAGAATCTGAGTGTTCGCAAAAATCTAAACATTGAGAAAATCACCTTTAAAGTTGTCTAAATTAATTCCTGAGCAATGCATATTACTAATCCAATACTTTGTTTTGATATGTTTATGGATAGAAATTGTTTTAAAGACTATAGAGTACACAAGACATGTCACTCGTATAGTCTGGAATGGGGAAAAGTGTAATGGTCAATATGGCAAATGAAGCGCCACCTCCGAGTACAGGAGCCAATCATTGACCGCTATAGACTGACATTTCTGCAGGGGAGAAACTAAGACCAAACGTGTGCTTTAACGACAGTTTATGTGGTCAACAAACGCACTGGAATCTCAGCGAATACTTGTTTCACAGACATAAGAAATATATTCAAATAAAGCTTGAAAACTGTACTTTTAAAATGAACCAACTACACTTGAAACAAAAGTTTTTTAGTTTTGTAATCTGTATCAAACAAACATGAGGTACAGTCCATCCTGTCAAAAGCACATCACATGACAGCAACAACTCAAACGCCCACAAACTTGTAAACAAAAAGTCGCTATCATTTCTGGATGAGATTCACCATCAAAACTAAGTTGTGGATTACTTCAGAAGAGCAGCGAGATCTGAAAAAGCATTATTTTGGGATTATAATGGGTAGAACGGCCATGAATGAGGTCGGTGTCGTGATCTTGTTCCTTTCTGAGTGTGCATGTGCATTAGCTCGGGCAACCTGAAAAAAATGCTGATTTTGTTTGATTTGAACATTTAGAAACGAAACTTGTGAGACAATTGTTACTTAATTTTATTGGTGATTCTAAATATGTAATGTAATCGGCTTGGCAAACAGGTTTGGAGAATTTGAGAAGTTTCCACATTCAGGCAGAATGCCCAAGCTTACTGGCCGAGAGGCGTTTCAAAAATGGCCGCCGAGTGAATTGACGTGTCTTAAAAGGACTTTAATTGTATTTAGACTTTTGGCATGAAATAAAAATCTATTATTTTGACTCATACACTGTATTTTTGGCAATTCCACACAAAAATGGCTGGTTTTGTGGTCCAGGGTCGACCATATATAAGTCATAATTCTGCATCAGCATGCGTCTTACGTTGTGTATTACTTTAGAAGTAGGCATGGGACGATAACCGTTTTTATCGTTTACCGCAGTTTAGAAAATTTCTGCTATACCGTTCCTGTGGTATAGCTAAGATTATTTATTTACGGATCTCCAGCAGAAAATATGTCCAAAAATGCCATTTTTAATTGTGAAGAAATCTGTGTTTTTGAAACTAATGAAGAAAGCAGAAGTCAATTATTCATTTTAATTATTTAGCCTGACGTGCACTGTAAAAAATGCAGGGTTCCACACAATTCATTCATGTTGACCCAACACAAATCGATTAAGTTAACTTAACATTTTTAACAAATTTATGTGGATTCAACATAAAAACATTCCCAATGAAATCTCAAGAATTGTGTTGTTTCAGCTCATTTTAAATAAGTAGTTTGAACGAGCAAAAAAAGGTATTTTTTTGAGTGTGTTTACTGCTCCAAAATATTTCAAATGTTTCTCAAAATAAAATATATTGTGTCTAACAAAGAAAAATGTTTGAGTTTTTTTACCCAGATATTAAAAGGAATATATTTTAGAGCAGTAATCACAATACCATAAAACCATGAACCATACCATCAGAATCTTATACCGGTCCATGCCTATTTAGAAGAGCAGCGCGATCTGACAAAGCATTATTTGGAGGATGATAATGTGTAGAGGCAACGCAGTGGCACAGTAGGTAGTGCTGTCAACTCACAGCAAGAAGGTCGCTGGTTCGAGCCTCGGCTGGGTCAATTGCCGTTTCTGTGTGGAGCTTGCATGTTCTCCCTGCGTTCGCCTGGGTTTCCTCCGGGTGCTCCGTTTTCCCCCACAGTCCAAAGACATGCGGTACAGGTGAATTGGGTTGGCTAAATTGTCCGTAGTGTACGAGTGTGAATGAGAGTGTATGGATGTTTCCCAGAGATGGGTTGCAGCTGGAAGGGCATCCGCTGCAAAAAACATGTGCTGGACAAGTTGGCGGTTCATTCCGCTGTGGCCACCCCGTATTAATAAAGGGACTAAGCCGAAAAGAAAATGAATGAATAATGTGTAGAACGCCATGAATGAGGTCGTTGTCGTGATCTCGTTCCTTTCAAGTGAGCATGTGCGTTAGCTCGGGCAACCTGAAAAATGCTGATTTAGTTTGGTTCGAACATTTAGAAATGAAACTTACAAGAAAGTTGATGTCTAATTGTATTCGTGATTCCAAAATGTAATGTAATCGTAAGCTTAGCTAACAGTTTTGGAGAATTTGATGTTTCCCCATTCAGACAGAATGCACAAGCATACTGCCCGAGTGGCGTTTTAAAGATGATCGCCGAGTGAAATGACTTGCCTTAAAGGGACTTTGATTGTATTTAGACTTTTGCCATAAAATAAAAATCAATTAGGCAAAAAATAAAATAAAATAAAAATAGGCAGTAATTATTTTTTTGTAAAACACCAAGAAAATAGCATTTTATTTATGTACTTTGAAGGCTGATGAAATACTGTATAAGAGATCATTAACTTAATAAATTATTTCTCTTTTTTCTTTACTGAATTTTACCTTAAATACCTTAAATTTAGACTTTTGGCATTAAAATAAAAATCAATTATTTTGACTCATACAATGTATTTTTGGCTATTCCAAACAAAACTGACAGGTTTTGTGGTCCAGGGTCGGCTATATATGAGTCATAATTCTGCATCAGTATGCGTCTTACATTTTCATAAACAAAGATGTCATTAACACTTGTTGGTTTAATAAAAATAACACCAGTCCTGTCCACAGTGTGTGCTTGTGTCTGATATTCTTACTGCACAATAAAGCGTTCAAGCAGACCGTGTACAGCAAACCAGAAATGGTGTTGAATGTTCCGAGACCACCCCAAACAGGCTGATATATTGTTTGACAATAACTCTCACTGAATTATTTAGTAGGCCTCCGAGCAAACGTGAAATGCCACATTTGCATTCGTATTCAGACGTGGTTGTTACTTTCCGCTCACTTAATCTGTTCTGCCATCCACATGTTAGCAAACTAAAAATACAGCGCTTTGAGAAGTTTCCAGAAAAAAGCGTTGTTGTTTTTTTCAAAGAGCGTGGCATGATGTCTCCTCCTTCTGCATCTGCTGTTGTTATTTGTCAAAACAAATTTGCTGTGAAGAGTTCTGATTACATTTCTGCACATCTGAGTGTGCTTTCATGCAAGACAAAGTTGTGCATTTCCTGCACGGAGCAACCAGTGATTCATTTCAAATGCATCTTCATTTGTCTGTAATGATTTTTCATGGCAAACAACATTTATCATTGAAGGTCAATATCATTTAGCTTTTTGCTAATGCAACTGGTCTTAATTACATGATGTTTTCTTCTTCTTTGCTTTCGAAGGGCTGTCTCCCTGACCTTAGCACATGGATTTCAAGACTTCAAATGAAGAGGTATGTGAAACAAATAGGCAGCATATATATATATATATATATATATATATATATATATATATATATATATATATATATATATATATATATATATATATATATATATATATATATATATATATATATATATATATATATAAGGGGTGTAACAGTTTACAAAAATCACAGTTCGGTTGGGTTGGATACAGCAAAAAAGAAAAAAACCTGGGGATTTCTCTGATTTCAATTATTTAATGTATTAAAACTAATATCATAAGAGTATGATCTTGTTTTTTTCTTTTACTTTAAACAGTGATAGAGCTATACTTCTGGGGTTTCTGCTTAGCAGCAAATAAAACAAATCCTTTTTATACTCAACCAAAAAGCTGCTTATAAAAACATAAATGTAATATTGTAGTAGTTAAACAAATAAAAACAAAAGAACAATTTAGTTTTTATATGGAACTCAGTTTATATCTATTTTTAAGTATTTTTTGTTCACCTTTTCTTCAGACAGCACAGATCTGCTTGATTTGACTGTCACCTGCTATTTTAGTGGATCTGAAAGCATGAATTATCTGACTAAAATGGGCTTGTGAAGGAATAATGTAACGGGGCTCTATTACATGTAACATTTTTTTGAAACCTGAAATTTCCACTACCGATTAAGGTCATATGCACAGCTATAAGTGTACCGATCGCCTCTGTGAGTTGTTTTGCCCTGTTCAAATCTGTAAGAATGTCTGAATGCTGCATAGTTGCATGTAGTGCGTGTATTTCCAGTTTTCGTCTAATTCCAGTTAGTGATTCCGTGATGTCAGTGTAAATGAGTTGACATGCTCAAATATTACCACTAAAATTGCTTACTGTCATAGCCGATGTCATTGTTTTTTTTCCACCACTCTCTTGCCATCACCCTCCCAAACGCCAGACCCGCTGTTGGTTAAAGGTGGATTACATTAACATTACTAACCATTTTGCGAGCTAGTGCAGCGTGTGCCTGACTGGAGTAGTGTTTGTTTGGAGGTGGACGGGGAAGGCAGCATGTTGCCTGTCACGTAATTTAGGATGCCTTGTTGAGCGTTGTTGCACTGAAAACATTATATTTTGTGCACTTATTCTCTTTTATCTTGTTAGATATTAGTTTAAATCGTTGGGTTTGTAATGCATACTGAACTGAAAGTTTCGTACCGAACGGTTCAATATGAATACGCATATCGTTACATATATATATATATATATATATATAAATGTAGTTTAAGTCTGAATCTTATTTTCTTTTTTAAATATTTCTCAAATAATGTTTAACAGAGCAAGGAAATTTTCACAGTATTTCTGACAATATTATTTCTTCTGGAGAAAGTCTTATTTGTTTTATTTCGGCTTGAATAAAAGCAGTTTTAATTTTTTTTATGAGCCATTTTAAGGTCAAAATTACATTTTTAAACATGCACTGAATGATTGTTTCCCAGTACCGGGTCGCAGCTGGAAGGGCTAGTTGGCGGGGAATAGTTGGCGGTTCATTCTGCTGCTCTTGATAAATAAAGGACTAAGCTGAAGAAAAATGAATGAATAATTAATAATGATATTTAAAACTAATACATTTAATTATAAATCAAAGCCAGTGAATATGTCGTCTTGTGTGCAAAAATGGTTTAAATGGATGAATTGATGACAATACTTATTATAACAATTTTTCTCATGTTTGAAAGTGAAAATATATCATCATATCAACCCATGTCTTGCTTTCTACAATGAAACACTGATTCAGATAAAGAGTCCTCCTGTTACTTGTTGCAGACACCTTTCAGCTTTATTTGTTGAGCAAAACTCTATCCAAATAAAGGCCGGGTGAAGCTGTTGAGGGAGGCAGGAATGCATCGATCAAATAAATGGATTTGTTGACTTTCCACAGAGGAACAAAGATGTTAGGGCAAAAACGATTGCTTTAATTCTCCTGTCGGCAGACGAGGAAACAAAGTTATTCAACAGACAACAGATTCACTCTATAGAGCTTCATTCTGGGAAACACTTGACAGCAATAACTCTGTCTGATCAGACTGAGGATTATGATCTATTGGAGAAAGTGTAGCCACATTTGGCTAAATGCTCTACTGTGAAATGTAATCCAGTTCTGTTAAGATTTAGATCAGTGATTGAGTGATTAATCAATATATGGCTATTTTTTGTACATTATCATATACACTCACTGGCCACTTTATTAGGTACACCTTACTAGTAGGTTGGACCCGCTTTTGCCAGAACTGCTTTAATCCTTCGTGGCATAGATTCAACAAGGTGCTGAAAATATTCCTGAGATTTTGGTTCATATTGACATGATAGCATCACGCAGTTGCCGCAGATTTGTCAGCTGCACATCCATGATGCAAATCTCTCATTCCACCACACCCCAAAGGTGCTCTATTGGATTGAGCTCTGGTGACTGTGGAGGCCATTTGAGTACAGTGAACTCATTGTCATGTTCAAGAAACCAGTCTGAGATGATTTACGCTTTATGACATGGTGCGTTATCCTGCTGGAAGTAGCCATCAGAAGATGGGTACACTGTGGTCATAAAGAGATGGACATGGTCAGCAACAATACTCAGGTGGGGTTGATATGATGCACAATTTGTACTAATGGGCCCAAAATGTGCAAAGAAAATATTCCCCACACCATTACACCCCCACCACCAGCCTGAACCGTTGATACAAAACAGGATGGATTCATGCTTTCATGTTCTTGATGCCAAATTCTGACTCTACCATCCAAATGTTGCAGCAGAAATCGAGACTCATCAGACCAGACAATGTTTGTCCAATCTTCTATTGTCCAGTTTTGATGAGCCTGTGTGAATTGTAGTCTCAGTTTCCTGTTCTTAGCTGACAAGAGTGGCACCCGGTGTGGTCTTCTGCTGCTGTAGCCCATCCGCCTCAAGGTTGGACATGTTGTGCATTCAGAGATGCTCTTCGGCAGACCTCTGTTGCCTTTCTATCAGCTGGAACCAGTCTGGCCATTCTCCTCTAACCTCTGGCATCAACAAAGCATTTGCACCCACAGAACTGTCGCTCACTGGATATTTTCTCTTTTTCAGACCATTCTCTGTAAGCCCTAGAGTTGGTTGTGCGTGAAAATCCCAGTAGATCAGCAGTTTCTGAGTACTCAGACCAGCCCGTCTGGCAACAACAACCATGTCACGTTCAAAGTCACTTAAATCACCTTTCTTCTCCATCCTGATGCTCGGTTTAAACTGCAGCAGATCGTCTTGAACATGTCTACATGCCTAAATGCATTGAGGTTCTGCCATGTGATTGGCTGATTAGAAATTTGCGTTAAAGAGCAGTTGGACAGGTGTACCTAATAAAGTGGCTGATGAGTGTCCAGTTGAAAAAAAAATCATTATGTCCTCCAGTATTTCCGATTATATCTTTCTTCTATAGAAAGCCTTATGTTTAGACTGGAATAATATGTAAATTTGTTTTATTTTTTTTGATTAGCTACAGAATAAACGACTGTTGTCCAATGGCTTGCCTAATTAACCTAACCAAGTTAACCCATTTAAGACTTTAAACTGCACTTTAAGCTGAATACTTAAAAAATAACCAATAAAATATTATGTGCTGTCATCCTGGCAAAGACATTTTCTTTTTGTTTTAAATATGTATATAAATTAAACAGCGTTTGATTTTGATTGGTTAACAGCACCTTCCAGTGATCAGAAATGTCCTCTTTGTCCATTTCAACACTGTAATGTAAATCAATCCAGAAACTGAAATGATAAAACAATTTAATGTTTTTTTTTGTGTGTTAAAAATAACACATTGTTAAGTGAGATTCATTTCATTTATTTTATTGCCACCCACACAATGAGCACAGTTATACACACATAATAATACAGAATCAACAGTGGAAATTAACCCTCTACTGCACGCATTATGATAGATCTATTAAAAACAATATTTGACTGTTTTTCTTTTCTTAAAATTGCTTAACTTGAAGTGCTGTAAAAAGTTTTGGAAAAAAACCTTTTAAGGTACTTTATGATATGTTGCCATATGGCAACAACATCCAACAGTGGATCTAACTTAGAACTTTAAATTTAAAACTTTCTTTATAATTAATAATTTAGTTGTTTGAAATGATTTAGTTAATGTTGCAGTATTATAAGCTTTAACACAGAACTTATAAATGACACCTGTCATACTGATATTCCAACAGATTTCATTTATTCTATTCTTTTTTTTGCTGAATATTATTGAAAACAATCATAATATTGCATTATCATGGATACAACATACAGTAATTATAAATATTTTCTCCAGTAAATATTATAATAAATAACAAGTCTAGTATATCCAGATGCATCAGAATAATGTAGCTACTAGCTAACAGTGTTTATATATTATACTATATACTATACTACGCCTCATCTCATCTGCCTCTGAGCTAACTTACTTGAACTGTTTCCATCACTGCTCTTATCAAATGTCCAGTCTGCATCATTCTCATGGTCAGTAAAACCCATCTCTTCCTCACTTTCATCTGCAGGAAGAGCCAGTTCTGTCCTTTTCTTCTTTCACTTACTATAGAACATGGTGGTGCTTGCTAATACACTCTTCCCTGTATTCATATCTATTCAAAAGTAGTATTGCCATTAAAACTAGATTTAATTCATTACGCAAATGTCATTAACATGCAAGTAATCAACATTATATTACCAGCATTTATGTTGTTATTGTGACAACTTAAAAGTTCACAGCTGGTCTTGGTAGCTAGCTAACCCATTGAATTATGGCATGCTCCACTATTGCAGTGTTGCCATTTGGCAACACACACATTTGATCGATTTACAAAAAACTAATTTGATTAAAAAAATTTGAGTTGTGAATATGTCATCATAACTTACTGACATAATTTGATCCTTTGTTTTTATTTGTTTTTATTGACGTTTACATTTGCATTCAGAGACTACTCACAGTAAACGCCAGCCTGTCAGAAATCCCGCTAAAGAAAAACACAGCATGTCATGTGACTTAACCAAAGCACATCATTGGCTACACCAAGGTCTTCTCTTTCCAACAACAACAAAAAAATCAATGTAGGTCTTAAAGAATCAGTGGCAGGGAAATGAACTTAAATATCATGGCAACACCATGCGGTAGAGGGTTAAAAAGATTAATTTAAGGAATGAATGTTCTTAAAGGGATAGTTCACACAAAAAAAAATAATTCTGAAGATATTTTGAAGAATGTTGGACAGCTGAAATCATTGACTTACATAGTATTTGTTTTTCCTATGCATGTCAGTGGTTACAGGTTTCCAGCATTCTTCAAAATATCTTCGCTTGCATTCAACAGAACAATAGAAACTCAAGGAATAAGTCAAGGGCGAGTACATGATGACAGAATTGTCATTTTCGAGTGCTATTAATTAATATCCTTCAAAATTATTATGTATAAAACTTTTTTAATGAAGTTCTGCACGTGCAGAGGTTATAAAAATTTATTTGGTAGATATGCTTACATACAAATAGAGAGACCCATGACAAAACAAATTCTGTATAAATAGATACAGGGTTGGGGAAGTTACTTTAAAAAGTAATATAATACAATCTTACATTGCTCATTTAAATATACCTAAAAGTTCTAAAAGTGTTTTTATTTACTTAAAAAGGGAAATGCATTGCAGTACAATTGTGTACAATCTCTGAGCTGAGCATGCTTGTTTGTTTAAATAATGTTTTTGTATATATACAGTTGAAGTCAGAATTATTAGCCCCCTGAATTATTAGCCCCCCTGTTTATTTTTCCCCCAATTTCTGTCTAACGGAGAGCAAATATTTTCAACACATTTATAAACATAGTAGCTTTAATAACTCAGTTCTAATAACTGATTTATTTTATCTTTACCATGATGACAGTATATACTATTTTACTAGATACTTTTCAAGACACTTCTATACAGCTTAAAGTGACATTTAAAGGCTTAACTAGGTTAATTAGGTTAGCTAGGCAGGTTAGGGTAATTAGGCAAGGTATTGCATAATGATGGTTTGTTCTGTAGACTATTGAAAAAAAAAAAAAAAACTTAAAGGGGCTAATAATATTGACCTTAAAATGAGTTTCAAAAAATTAAAAACTGCTTTTATTCTAGCCGAAATAAAACAAGTAAGACTTTCTCCAGAAGAAAAAATATTATCAGACCTACTGTGAAAATTTCCTTGCTCTGTTAAACGTCATTTGGGAAATATTTAAAAAAAGGAAGAAAAAAATCAAAGGGGGGCTAATAATTCTGACTTCAAGTGTGTATATTATCACATTTAACCACAGTAAGTCTCATGTTTACACATCGTACATAACACATCTGCACTTACTCCTCAACATAAGGACAGGAAAGTAGCTGCATTACTTTTTTGAAAAGGCAGCTCTGATATCTTCATGCAAAATAAAATGTAATTTACTAAGTAAGTTACTTGAAAAGGCTGATTACATAGCTTGTGTTACTTCTTATAACACTGCAAACAGATAAACACCAACAATAACTGATTTTGAAAGATAATCCAATGTTCTCATGTGCTTTAGAAATGCAGCTTGTGTTAGTCGTGAATTATTGTGAAAATGACATTGTCCGATTTAACCGATTTCTCACAGGCAAATTACATCAACTCAAAGCAATATTGAACTCCGTGCATTTACTTAATCGGTGGCCTCGATCACTTTTGCTCGGATTTATTCTGTGATAATTACAGATTGACTGTGCTTTACGTCCTATGCATCATCATCTATCGACCACCGAGGGATATTGATCGTCCGCTCGACTGGTCTGGTTTGTTTCCCCCCTCAGTATGTTAAAATTCAAGACATTCAGCGGGTCCTCCATTATACTGATGCGCTTTGGGATGGGATGCAGGACTACTATGAATGCAGAGAGCACAGATTTAATAGCTTTTGGGCTGAGAAATGGGGACACGGACGAGCGCTTATGTGTGGAAGATTAATGAGCGCTCCGAGGAAGAAAGTCTCGTGTATATAGACAGAAGTGTTTCTATCTGTTTACAAACACAGCTGTGCCATTTTTTTTTAAATATAAATATGAAGTCAACACAGTGTGGTCAGCTTTTTTTTTCTTTTTCTTTTTTTTTTTGTACAAAAATATATTTTTAATGACGTTATAATTGCGTTTGAGTGTTTTTTTATGAAGTCAGAAAGCAGGTCTAAAGTCCAGCACAGAGGCAGAACCGCAGAACCGCAGAACCACACACGTTTCAGGCACACACAATCTAGCACACACGATTTAGGCAAACCATATATGGTAACTTAACTCAGCATTATCGCCACCTATTGAATTTCACAAATATGGTTTCCCATTTCAGTCATTATTATTATTATTATATCAAAACGATCATTTTAACATCTCTGCAGTTTCTGAACTAAATTATGTAAATGAAAATAATTGGTTAAAGACACTTATGACTTTATTCACGTGTCCACATACACAAAAAAACGTCAGACCGTCTAATTGTAGGATTAAGTGTAAAAAACTAATTCTGGACCTTAATATTATCATACTTGGTTAAAATCACTTTGTTGTAAAATATAAAAAGCAAACAATAATGTGTCACATTAAAATTAATTACTATAGTTAATCATTTAAACAATATATAAGATAGTTATAAACTGATTATCTTAACTGATTATCTGATTATAAACTAATATATTTTAATAAACTGTCACAGCTGTTAATTATTCATATATATTTACTTATTATTAGTATTTTTTTCATTAATTATTAATAGTTAATTTGTTTCTATTGCTACATTTTGGTTTAAAAACAATATGTTGCTTACTATAAATTAAGCCTACTACAGTATTTAATGTGGGAAATCATTAATTAAAAAGTTATTCGAAAATTAAGCAAATACACACTATTAAATTGCTTGAGTAAAATATTAATATAGTGTTATACATTTATTACATTTAAAATGTATTATTGCCTATATTAACTTGCAATTATTTCCTTCATTATGAATGAATCCATTATATAAAATAAACCTGTCCAATTTAGATCTTTCAGCAAGGCCAGCAAACGAGCATCTACGATATGTGAAGTTTTCAAACTAATTTCGAGAGGAGCATGTGATATGATTGACTGCAGCTGGCCACTCATCTACATTCACTAGTTAGCCAATCAGATTAACCCCAACTCACTATAAGTAGCCTAGCTAGAACTACTCTCTTATCTTCGTTTTCCGAAGAAACCCCCCATCCACCCCTTCTCCACCTTTTTTCTTTTACCACGGGGAGCTCTCGAGAACCACCTGATCTCGTACTCCCCTCATATGCTCTATGGACCAGGCGGGAGCCCTGGGCTCACCTATCTCCGAGCTCAGGGTCCTCTCCCGGGACAGCATGCCAAACCTGCTAACAGTTGTCAAACAATATCTAAGTGTGAACTCTTGAATTACTCTGTCAGATAATAATGACTGATCATCCTTGATGACTGATAGAAAACTGTTTAGTCTATTATATTGAACGGCGATCGGAAACAACGCTCCCCATTCGCCCATCTCGATCGCAATATTTGTGAAATAAAGTAAAGTAAACACTATATTGTTTATTGTGTACAATATTTATTCACCACATATATCAAAATATATCGATGACGATGTCCAAGAAGACGTTAATAACATTAACATCCGTCGTAACCATATATGGTTTGCCTAGATTGTGTGTGGCAGATTGTGTGTGCCTACAATGTGTGTGGTTCTGTGGGCCTGCAGTTGGATATTATTGGCGCAGAGTGCATCAGTTATGGACCTCACTTAAACATTGCTTAAAATACGCAAACATCTTTACAAATGAAAAAGAATTAAAGGAATAAAATATTACAAAAATTATTACTTTCTACATAAATATATCAAAAACACTGCCTCCATGCCTTCTTTATCTCGGGGGGCTTTTTCAGTTTATTCATAACAACTTCCTTTTGTATAATGTTATTATTATTAGCAGTAGTATTTATTATTGTTACATGTCCATGTAGTTATTATTTATTTATTTCTGTTACTTTGTCGCCTTCTAGTGTTTTGTTGCTTTTTGTGTTTTGACTCCTTCGCACCTACAGACCATTGACCGTCGGCGATTTAAGAGTTTTCGAAGCATTTCAATGACGGGAACTTGAGCGGCCGTCCAGACACGGAGTTGTACTCCATTCGTGTTCAGCCTTAGTTGATTGTGTTTTCTTCCCACACTTTGTTTACGTTTGGTGGTTCAGTTAATAAACCCCCTAGACCGATCCATTTGTGTTCTTCCTTATTTGATGTTGTGACCATGGTTGTAACACTTATATGCATATTTATATTTGTTGTATTAAAAACAGGGTTAGATTTGTCCATCTGTCAGGTTTTGGACCATATGGGGCACAGCATGTGTGTTTGGATATAACTCAGTTTTTCTATTACACTTCGTTATTATTGTTCATTTATTCGTTTGCTGGAAATCACACCTGAATTTAGAAATAGTTTTGAAGCAAATCTTTGCGCTTAGCAAACATAATTAATTATGTAGGCTAATGGATGTCTGTGCTTACAACACGTTTCCTTATCCACGAAAGAAAAAAAGTGAAAGGCCAAATGGAGGAGGCTCATTCTTTATCCTCGCGCTGCAGATTATCTGTTTAACTGTTTTCTCACTAGTGAAGCGTTCGGTTTTTCCACTTACAAAATCCGCCATGTAAATAGCAAATGTGCCATGGCACGACACAACTGACTCTTAAAGGGAATGGGAGATGCGATTGGTTTATTCTCAAAACACACCCATAACTCATTAAGAGAATAAGCTCAATCCTGTTAGACCATGCACTGCGGCGCAGAGCATATTTATCCGTCTTTAAAATAGCAAAAGTGGATTCAGACACGCTCTTAAAGCTTTTGCACCCTGTGCTTTAGACTTTGCGTGTAGATCATTAAAATAGAGCCCAATGTGTGATCAGACTGAGGAGTATGATCTATTGGAGTAAGAATAGCCACATTTCATTACATTTAGCAAAATGTGGCTACACTTACTCCAATACTCTGTTGTAAAATATTATCCAATTCTGTTAAGATTTAGATGAGTGATTGAGTGATTAATCAATTTATGGCTATTTTGTGTACATTATCATATACACTCACCGGCCACTTTATTAGGTACACCTTACTAGTACCGGGTTGGACCCACTTTTGCCTTCAGAACTGCTTTAATCCATCCAGGCATAGATTCATCAAGGTACTGGAAATATTCATCAGAGATTTTGGTCCATATTGACATGATATCATTACTCAGTTGCTGCAGATTTGTCAGCTGCACATCCATGATGCCAATCTCATATCCCACCACATCCCACAATATGCTTTAAATGATGTTAGAATTATGTTTGGGTGTTTTTTTTGTTTTGTTTTTTAAATATGAAGTGCAGGATTTATTTGCAAGAATAAAAATTCCATGACAAAAAAAAGATTCAACACAATGTGGTCAGCTTGTTTTCTTTCTTCTATTTCTTGAAGAAAGCGTACATTTTTAAATGAAGTTAGAATTATGTTTGGATGGTTTTATATGAAACAAAGATTCAACACAGTGTGGTCAGCTTTTTTTTTCTTTTTTAGTAGAAACATACATTTTAAACGACGCTAGACTTATGTTTAGGTGGTTTGTTTTGTTTTTTATTTTAATATGAAGCACAAGATTCAACACACTGTGGTCAGCTTTTTCTCTTTTTATTTTTAGTAGAAAAATATATTTTAAAGGACATTAGAATTATGTTTGGATGTTTTTTTTTTAGAACTTCATGTAATTTAACTCGATGACAATGATGTTGACGGCGTTTCTTGCAAATTACCTGCAAATTAATGCAATTTTCCTGACGGTAATTGTACTTCTGCATTGGACAAAGTCTATGTCAGAGCATATTTTGAGTGAAAGTCTCAAGGGTACACTAAAAATGGCTGACACTTTATTTCCATGGCAACAGAATCAAGCATGTGTCCTAGCAACTGAAGTTATGGAATAAATTTTATCCTGGTGTAAAGTATTTGACTGACTTTGCAAGAAAGCTCAATGATGCAGATGCCCAGACTCGACAGAAAAATCCAGATCTCTTCTTTTTTTTATGAGCGCAGCTGCTTGCTAACCAATTTGGCCATCATAGGAACTGATTTTAACACAACTGGGCCCTGGAGATTATTTTTGTTTATTTTATATATATATATATATATATATAATGCTGACAAGTGGATATGCAGACAATAGGTCGCATACAGCATTTTAAAGGAGAGTGTTGAAATCAAATAATATGATGTTGGGGGGAAATAACATATTTGTGCGATTATTAAATATGCTTTGAGCCAAAAAATGTTCAACTGTTTACAGATGCACTTATACTTGTCTGAATTAAAATATGTTTTTAAGAAGGCTGGAATATGTTTACATGTCTGAATAGAAGTCACTAAATAATAATGTGATTTTAAATATTTATCAGGTCTGATAGGATGTTGTAGATACACCTAATGGTGTTAATGCATTGAAAGAGATTTCACTGTGAATCTATTACTGGGCTTGGTTGAAAACTGAATACTGTTTTAATAAATGACAAACGAGGTGTTATTTTTATTAAGTGCAGAAAGTGTGAAATAAATTCTTTAAATTGTGTGAACTTAGCTATAGAAAAATGCACTGGAAGAATTTATAGCCAATAGGTTATGACAAAGAGTTTTATGAAAATTTATTCATTCATTCATTTATTAATTTTCCTTCAGCTTAGTCTCTGATTTATCAGAGGTCATCATTACAGAATGAACTGCTACAGTAACTATTCCAGCGTATGTTTTAGGCAGTGAATGCCCTTACAGCTACAACCTAGTTTTGGGAAACACTCATACCCTCTCACACACATACTCATACACTACGGCTAATTTAATTTACCCGGTTCACCTAAAGCCCATGTCTTTGCAGTGTGGAGGAAACCAGAACACCCAGAGGAAACCCACATCAACATATATATATTACACATATATATATATATATATACACTTTTTTTGCAGTTAATTGCGATAAATCACATTTAAAAGACTGAAACTTGTAATTTTGGCTTTTCAAATGTAAAATTAATGTAAACACAAGTTAAACAACTATTTAAATTCAAAATGTAATTGTTTATTAGAATTTTTGTTTAAGTTGTTACACAGATTTCTTCCTGTAAACAAGATCCTCAAACTGTTGGCTTGACAGCCATAATTATTTCAGAAATAAAAACACAGGCATGTAAATGCCATTTGAATTTCAAAACAATCAATGCCAATAAAGAAAAAAAATATTTCCATGTTGGATTTTAAGTGGACTGCAAAAAAAAGCCAAAATGCAGGCATTGCAAATATGGAAATTGTAAAATTGTAATAATAATAAAGCGTTGAACATAAACAATTGTGCTCATTGAAAAGATGTATTGCTGATAGTTGAGAACATTAATTATGAAGGAGAAACAATTTTGACTAGTCCTCCTTTACATTCAGCCAGTTGCTAAGACAGTCCAGTCTGTTGACATTATCGGGGGACAATGTGGAACTTTTCTTTTGAATGATGTAAGCTGAGAGTGGGAAGAGTCTCTCACAAGCAGGATCAATGAATCAGCATATGAAATTCGGTGCCTACTTTTGGTGCCACTGGTGCTGCGACAAGGACGTAAGAAGCAAGGAGGTGCTCCGGTTTCCCCCACAAACCAAACACATGCGCTACAGGTGAATTGAATAAACTAAATTGGCCGTAGCGTATGTGTGTGAATGAATGAGAGTGAATGGGTGTTTCCCAGTGATGGGACTATGCCAAAAATAAAATAAAGGAATGAATGAATGAATGAATGAATGAATGAATGAATGAATGAATGAATGAATGAATGAATGGATGGATGAATGAATGAACAGTCTGAATACTCATAAGATCAAATTAAACTTTCATTATAGTCCATGAAAATCAAGTTTTTCATGTACGATTATGAAAGTTCAATGTGATCTTATGAGTATTCAGACTGTACATATTTTAAGCGAACTCACACCTTTTTTGCAAATAGGTTCATTTTTAAAACTCCCCTAGAGTTACTATTTTTGAATCCATTCAGTTGATCTCCAGGTCGGGTGTGAGCACTTTTAGCTTAGTTTAGCATAAACCATTGAATCAGATTAGACCATTACCATCTTGTTTAAAAAAAAAAAAAAAAAAAAAAAAAAAAAAAAAGTGTCCTGTCGGAGGCTTAAATATGGCTCTATATTTATTCTCTGTTCTACTTTTGTAGATAAACGTCGGAGAAAAAATTACCAAACCGTCTTGTAGCCATAAGGCTTTGTAAGCGCTTTCACTTCGAACTGGCTTTTAAGATGTAATTTTCAGCAATAAAACATTCGTGCCCTACAGTAATCATTTAAAGTAAAACAGATAGGAGGGAAATGGTACAGTCTTTTAATAGCACTTCATTTATGGGTGTTTCATTTACTTCATTTATGGCCCTGTGGACGTGAATGAAATCATTTCTCTTTCATCACATTTTATACTCGCTTATTTAGTTAATTTGCCCACTGAAATATCCAAATACGTACATGCTTGTGAGGAGAATTCAGTCATTTTTGAAAGATGTGAACATTTCCATCACATATTAATTTACGTTTTGTGTTTAATAGCAATTTAAAGAAAAGTTGTTATAGTTAAACGTGGTATACGTAAGACCTTATGTATTAATTGCTGTTTTGTTGCCAACACACGCTCAAAAAGAAGTTTTTACTGCTTGTTTAAACTACTTATTTAAAATGAGCTAAAACAACACCATTCTTAAGATTTTTTTCGGCAGATGTACTTTTTTATGTTCAATCCACTTGAGTTTGTTTAAGATTAAGTTAACTTAATTGATTTGTGTTGGGACAACATGAATGAATAGTGTGGAACCTTGCATGTTTTAGTGCACTGTAAAATATGCAAGGTTCCACACTAATCATTCATGTTGTCCCAACACAAATCGATTAAGTTACTTTACAAATTTAAGGGGATTGAACATAAAACAATTAAGTCGTCCCAAAAAAATCTCAAGAATTCTGTTGTTTTAGCACATTGTAATTAAGTAGCTTAAACAAGCAGTAAAAAACTTTTTTTGAGTGTGTGTTGGCAACAAAACAGCAATTAATACACTAAAAATCTTATATATACCACAGTTAGGTGCAATTTGTTGCTATTTTCAGACCAGCGCAACTCTAATTTTCCCACTTTGTGGACTCATGGGTGTGCCAGTCTAAAAAGGAGGTGTGTTAAGGTGCATTGTTGGCGCATCGATATTTTGAGGAACTGAAATAGACCATGCCATTGACCAACTAAAAGTCCAGTGCAGTGTGTTAGTTCAATTCAATTCATCTTAATTTGTATAGCGCTTTTACAATGTAGATTGTGTCAAAGCAGCTTCACATAAAAGATTATAGTAAATTGAAACAGTGTAGTTCAGTTTTGTGTTGAAGTTCAGTTTAGTTCAGTTCAGTGTGGACACTGTTGTGAATTGAAGAAGAGATGAACCAGGAGACTTTTCAGGTATCTTCTAAGCAGAATTCTTTAATGAGATCTCACCTTTTCTGTGTTCATCATGGAAAAATCTAAACAAGTGCAGCTTTGCTCTCAGTTTAAATACATTTTAGGTGGTAGAGATACAGTTGAAACAAGAAGTTTACATACACTGTATAAAAAGGCACATAGTCATTTTTTTAAAAAGTCAGATGTTAATGTGACCAAACATTTTCTCTTTTAGGTAGGTTAGGATTCTCAAATTTGTTTCTGTGCTGCTTAATAGCAGAATAATGAGAGAGATATCCTTTGAGAAATTGTTAAAACTTTTCTTAAAAGTCAAGTTTACATATAATAAGATTAATGCGCTAAATAAGCTATGCGCTTTTGCAGGTCCAAACGCTTACACATCGCTCAATACACACAGGATGTACAGCAATACACAAATATCTTTACATATTAAAAAAATAAAGGATTAAAATGTTACAGAAATATAAAAAAAGCACTGCCTCCATGCCTTCTTCAGCTCGGGGGGGGGGGGGGGGGGGGGGGGGCTTTTTCAGTTTATTATTGACATTTTGTATAATGTTGTTATTATTAGCAGTATTATTTATTATATGCATATTTATATTTGTTTGAATAAAAACAAGTTTAGATTTGTCCACCTGTTGGGCACAAGAATAGGACGTGTGTTTGGATATATTAATGTTTGACCACACTTCGTTATTATTGTTTATTTATTCGTTTGCTGGAAATTATAACTGAATTTAGAAAAAGTTTTGAAACAAATCTTTGCGCTTAACAAACAAAATTAATTATGTAGGCTAATAGATGTCTTCGGTGGAGTGCGTATAACACAGTTTCCTTTACCATGAAAGTAAAGGAGTAAAGAGTAAAAGTAAAGTAAAGAGGCCGAATGGAAGAGGCTCGTTTTTTATCCTCACGCTGCAGATGGTCTGATTAACTGTTTTCTCGCTAGTGAAGCGTTCAGTTTTTCCACTTACAAAGTCGCCATGTAAATAGCAAATACGCTATGGGGTGACGCAACTGACTCTTAAAGGGAATAAGAGATGAGAGATTAATAACTCATTAGGATTTTTCCGTTCTTAAAATAACAAAAATGGATTCAGACACGTCCTTAATGTCAGGGTTCTGTCTTATGTTTATTTAATTCTTAGCTTGTGACAGAACTCTGACACTCTTGTTTGTTTTCTTTTCGGGACTGCATTGGTTTGAGTTTGCTTGAACCATGTACTCTTTTCTGTGTTGAGTGCACAGGGTCAAGTTATCTTAAGCTGTGTACTTATGTCTGCAATTTGTTGTGTGTGCATGGCATTCGGATTCTGGCACTGGTCTACTGTGGTTACAGTTTTGTCAGGATTCGGATGTTCATGCTCCATGTCTGTGTCTACTGTTTGTTTGGTATTTTGCTTTTGTCAGCGGTTCCTGTTCATGTCTTTGCATGCAGTTGTGTTGCAGCTGCATGTCTTGTTTAGTTTGTTTGTTGCATTGGTTCCTGTTTATTGTCTGTGCTTTTTGTTTTGTGTTTGGTTTTTTACCATGTGCTCATTTGTCTATTAGTTAAACCCCGCCCATCTTGTTACCTGTTCATTTTAATTTGTTTCACCTGAGCTCCTCGTTTTGGGCTTTGTTTGCTCCTCTATTTATTCTCCCAGTTTGCTGTTGTCTGTGCTTTGTTTCTCATGTTACGTGTAGTTTGATGCCTGTCTGTTTTTCTGCCTTGTTTTATTTTGTTTTACTTAAAATGACTGATTACCCTACCATGAGTTTTTTGTTTGTAATCTGTAGTGGTGGGCAAAGCAAGGCTTCATGAAACACTGAAACAGTTGAAGCATGTGTCGAAGCTTCGAAACGTTTCGAAACCCCACTCTACAGTGACGCCCAGTGGTCATTTTTTATGTATTGCACTGGAACAGCTTCAGCAAAGAACAGTTGAGCAAATTGAGGTATTAAACCCCACTTTGTAGGGTTGACCCCTCAAGTGATATAGTGGAGTGGTTAGGGTTCCTGACTTCCACGCGAGGATTGTTGTTTCGAATCTAGGCTGATACAGCTATTTTGAAATGCTTTAAAATCAGTTTGAGATGCTTTGTTCGTGCATCGTTCTGTTTCAACATTGGTCTGACATCCAAATAAACACTTTGTGAATAAATATGGCTTGTTTTGGTCATAAAACAGTTGTGGACAGAAGTTAACAAGAATTATTTATATTATTCATTAAATTTCCCATTTATTGTATTTTATTAACGTCTACCTCAACCCTAAACCCAACCATCACAGTACTGAAAAAATATTAATTATTGTTTTACAGTTACAAAAATGATGGTAAATTGACGGTATGTCTGCAGCTGTATCATATCTAGACTACACCATAAACAGTAACATGATTAAAATACATAAAATCATGATTTTGGAGTATTTGTACAAGTCGGGATTCGAACCCAAAAGTCATTTGAAGTCTGTGACAACACGCACACGCACACGCACGGCCCACTAGGCCATACGCGACTTAAACTTGATTTTGACCCTGTCAGTCAAATGCAGATTCTCCAGGTCTCGAAACGTTTCTAAACTGATCAATGCTTTGAATCGCTTTAGTCACGTGACCAGGTGTTTCGAAACACTTTAGTCATGTGACCTGGGTTTTTCGGATCATGCTTCGGTACAGTGTTTCGAAACACTTGCGCTTCGTGATCTCGACACTGTGTCGAAACGTCAGTTTCACGTCAGCCATCCCTAGTAATCTGGGCTCTGTGTCCAGTTTTTGCTCCTAATTAATAAAGCTTCTTTTTATTGCTGATCTGCGTCTGGGTTCTGTCCACACACCTAACACTTAATGCTTTTGCGCCATGCACTTTAGACTTTGAAGTCTAGATCTAGTCTAGGTCTTTGACTAGATCGTTAAAATAAAGCCCAAAAAGTAATTTAATATGTGATGGAAATGTTCACATCTCTCAAAAATGACTGAATTCTCCTCACAAGCATGTATGTATTTTTATATTTTTAAGTGGGCAAATTAACTAAATAAGCGAGTATAAAATGTGATAAAAGAGAAATGATTTTCTTCATGTCCACAGGGCCAAAATTGTTCTCAGAATAAAAAGTTCTCAGAATAAAAACACCCATAAATGAAGTGCTATTTAAAGACTGTACCATTTTCCCTCCTATCTGTTTTACTTTAAATGATTACTGTAGGGTACAAACGTTTTATTACTGAAAATTACATCTTACAAGGCTGTTCGAAGCGAAAGTGCTTCCTAAGCCTTATGGCTACAAGACTGTTCTGTAATTTTTTCTCCGACGTTTATCTACAGAAGTGGCGAACAGAGAATAAATATGGAGCCACATTTACTGTAAGCCTGTCTGTCACATCACAATGTATTCAAGAGCATCTGGACTTCATTATCCATTTGTTGGAGACGTTTTGTCACGTATTGAAAAAGCTTCATCAGTAATTATGACATAATGCGCAGTGTGAAGATGTTTAATCCGCCATCAGATAGATAACTGATGCGGCCACTTGGACGAGCAGCAAAACATCCTCCATAAATGAATAACCAATTCCAGATGGCCTCCCAATAGTTTTTTCCACTTCATATTCCGCATTGACTTTAATTCTCAGTTGCATCTCCACCAGGCAAGAAGTGACTCCGCGAAAAACACCAGCTCTCGCTATTTATCATGCGATCAATTTCACGGCTAATTAACTGCATGTTGTGAAGCGAGGATTACAGATGTTTGTGTGACTCTTTTGGCTGTTTCAGACAAAGACTGGGATTTATCTGCTTCAGGATGGTAGCGAGGAGCCTTTCAATATCCGTCTGCACCTGGCCAAAGATATTCTCACCATTCAAGAGCAAGACGTCATCTGTGTGTCCGGAGAGCCGTTCTACTCGAGCGTGAGTTCGACAATCTGCATTATAAAGCAGATCCTGTAAACACTAAAAATGAGCGATGAGGCGAAACAGCTGTTCAACAACACGATCTGTTGCTGTTTACATGTCGGTGACTGTATCTTCTAATACACGCAGGATGAAAAGGATTAGTCACATAGCCTCAAAATGTTTTAACGTAAAAACATGGCATTAACTGGTTTTGTTTCAGCCAGAAATATGATTTAATATGGTGAAGTCTTTTAACTACTGCAAGACTATGTGAAGATTCTGCATAAAAGGGACACGGTCTCAAAATAAATGATTTAAAAACTGGTTTTACTAAGGAAATTCATAAATTTATGATGCAATATAAATTTATAAATGCAAGATAGATAAATAGATGGACGGATGGACAAACAGATAGATATAGAATGATAGATAGACAGATGGATGCATTAATAGATAGATAGATAGATAGACAGACAGACAGACAGACAGACAGACAGATAGACAGATAGATAGATAGATAGATAGATAGATAGATAGATAGATAGATAGATAGATAGATAGATAGATAGATAGATAGATAGATAGATAGATAGATAGATAGATAGATAGATAGATAGATAGTTAGATAGATAGAGAACGATGGATGGATGTATGGATGAATGGACAGACAGACAGACGGATGGATAGATAGATAGATAGATAGATAGATAGATAGATAGATAGATAGATAGATAGATAGATAGATAGATAGATAGATAGATAGATAGATAGATAGATAGATAGATAGATAGATAGATAGAGAACGATGGATGGATGTATGGATGGACAGACAGACAGACAGACAGACGGATAGATGGATGGATGGGTAGATGGATGGATGGGTAGATGGATGGATATACAGAAAAATAGATTTAGAACGATAGATAGATAGATAGATAGATAGATAGATAGATAGATAGATAGATAGATAGATAGATAGATAGATAGATAGATAGATAGATAGATAGATAGATAGATAGATAGATAGATAGATAGATAGATAGATAGATAGATGGTTGGAAGGACGGACGGACGGACAGATAGATAGATAGATAGATAGATAGATAGATAGATAGATAGATAGATAAATAGATAGATAGATAGATAGATAGATAGATAGATAGATAGATAGATAGATAGATAGATAGATAGATAGATAGATAGATAGATAGATAGATAGATAGATAGATAGATAGAGAACGATGGATGGATGGATGGATGGATGGATGGATGGATGGACGGACAGACGGATAGATAGATAGATAGATAGATAGATAGATAGATAGATAGATAGATAGATAGATAGATAGATAGATAGATAGATAGATAGATAGATAGATAGATAGATAGCGATGGATGGATGGATAGATAACGATGGATGGATGGATAACGATGGATGGATGGATAGATAGACGGATAGATAGATGGATAGATGGATAGACTCTCAAGTCCAAATGAATACCATGCTTCTGTTTAGACTAAATTCCTAAAAATAAAAGCTTCTCATATCCTCCATCATTCTTGAACAATGTCTGCATCAACAGCTTCGCTAATCACACCTGTAAGTTTTACTCGTTGAAATATTTTGTGCCGCTGATGATATAAATACAGCACATACCCTGCGGCGTTACCTCACAATATCCAGCCGCCAGCAAAGAAAAGAGTCTGAGTCATTATTCAGCTCTGGAATGTGTCCTCACGCCTGTAGGAATTTGCTTTGACTGATTTTATGTGTGTTCCTGTTAACCTCCGCTCTTTTGTTTTACCTCCGCTCCCATTGTCTGAAACAGTCTGCCACTGCCCAGAGCGTACAGTTGAAGTCAAAATTATTCGCCCTCCTGTGAATTTTATTTCTTTTTCAAATATTTCCCAAATGATGTTTAACAGAGGAAGTTTTCACAGTATTTCCTATAATATTTTTTCTTCTGGAGAAAGTCTTTTTTTGTTTTATTTTGGCTAGAATAAATGCAGTTTTTAATTTTTTACAAATATTTTAAGCTCAAAATTATTAGCCCCCTTAAGCAATATCTGTTTTTGATTGTCTACGGAACAAACCATTGTTATACAATAACTCACCTAATTACCCTAGTTAAGCCTTTAAATGTCACTTTAAGCTGTATAGAAGCGTCTTGAAAAATATCTAGTCAAATATTATTTACTGTCATCATGGCAAAGATAAAATAAATCAGTTATTTGACAGGGCACGAAATTAATCTTTTTGCTTGGTAGCACTTGTACTCCTAACTTGTCGCACCCACCAATTAGGAGCACCGTTACTACATGTTTTATAAACAGATTTATTGCATTTGAAATGAACACTAATCAAAACTAACGAGCAAAAAAATATACATGCATGCATGAGGAAAATACGTCTCAACGAAATCCCGTTCATCCCAAGAAAATCTATTTTTATAACATAAAAAAGTGAGCAAAAAGATACACGGACCGCTCACCGGCACTGCACGCACTGCTTTACCTGAATAAATTTGTTAAAGATAACTGTGCTGTTCTCACGGGTGGTGTCTGATATTGCACACATGCTTTTGACATATACCTAGCTGCAATATTAGTTTTAATCTAAGTCAGTGCAAACCCTTTTGCGATGGTGTACTTGGTGTTAACTTTTACATGTAGTTGCCACTTGCACGGCTGACATCATCTGACGATTAAATAAAGGATTAAACAGAACCTCTCGTGCCTAAAATGTGTAGATGCAACGACCAAAACGGTCACAATTTTGAGCTCTGTTAGAAATGAGTTATTAAAACTATTATGTTTAGAAATGTGCTGAAAAAATCTTCTCTCCGTTAAACAGAAATTTGGGGAAAAAAAAGGGGGGGCTAATAATTCAGGAGGACTAAACATTCTGACTTCAACTGTACACTACCTGGCAAAAGTTTTGTCACTTATCCAAGTTTTAGGAACAACAAATAATAACTTGACTTCTAGTTGATCATTTGGTATCAGAAGTGGCTTATATGAAAGGCAAAGGCCTCTAGATTACGCTTATTTTACCCAAATAAAATATGATCATGCCTTGATTTTGAATGATTTCATTAGGACAGTAAGGTCTGACTTTGCTTAGACAAAAGTCTTGTCACTTAACAGCAATAATGTACAGTATAGAATATAAAGTCATGCTGCAGTGGAGAAAGAATGAATATTGTGTCTGACTCCAACATGAGCTTGGAGGACTGCATCCATACATCTCTGCAATGACTCAAATCACTTATTAATAAAGTCATCTGGAATGGCAAAGAAAGCGTTCTTGCAGGACTCCCAGAGTTTATCAAGATTCTGTGGATTCATCTTCAATGCCTCCTTCTTCATCTCACCCCAGACATGCTCAATAATGTTCATGTCTGGTGACTGGGCTGGCCAATCCTGGAGCACCTTGACCTTCTTTGCTTTCAGGAACTTTGATGTGGAGGCTGAAGTATGAGAAGGAGCACTATCCTGCTGGAGAATATCCCCTCTCCTGTGGTTTGTAATGTAATGGGCAGCACACATGTCTAGATACCTCAAGCTGTTGATGTTGCCATCCACTCCCCAGATCATAACCCCAAACCATGATTTTTCCTTTACCAAATTTGACTGATATCTGTGAGAATCTTGGGTCCATGCTGGTTCCAATGGGTCTTCTGCAGTATTTGTGATGATTGAGATGCAGTTCAACAGATGATTCATTGGACATTTTTCCTAATGATCAACTAGAAGTCAAGATATTATTTGTTGCTTTTACAACTGGGATCGACAAATTGTCAGGTAGTGTATATTCCTGTGCATTTGCAGCAGGGTATTTTGATCGCTATGTTTCATATATCACTGTCATTACAGTAGACGGCAATTTTTGCACTGTTTTACACAGATAGATCATATTGTATTCGCTGCCCTTTAATTAAGTTACTGGCATTGTTGGCATGGTGCCTTTCCCCCCCCCCTGGGGAAATCGACATGAGAAGGAGGCAATTAGAATTAATTAAGTACCTACTCAGTTTCCTTGGACCAAATTGAAATGAAAGGTAAACTAGTTTCTTTTTTCAGCGTGCAGAGACACTGTGTGGCATGAAAGTGACACATTTGCTTTGATTGTGTGCAGGAAAGAACAGTAACGATCCGTCGGCAGACAATCGGAGGGTTTGGTTTGAGCATCAAGGTGAATGTGCAGTTTCTTTCAGCCGTCACTCAGCTCTCTCAAATTTCTGCAAGGTTTTGAATGTCTTCACATTATTATTTTTTCATAGGGTGGCGCTGAACACAAGATCCCTGTTGTGATTTCCAAAATATCAAAAGAACAGAAGGGTAAGCTGTTTATTTACTCTTTCGTCTCTTGTACGCAAAAGCAAGTTGTTTATTTGTTCATACTTCTGTTCCTTCTTGGGTTTGCAGCTGAACTTTCTGGACTTCTGTTTATTGGGGATGGAATTCTCCAGGTATGAACAAAACACATGAATGTGGTCATATAAATAAGAGCATTTCAATGTTGAAGGGATAGTTCACCCTAAAATGAAAATCATTTACTCACCCTTTACTTCACAAGTGTCAAACTCCTGGAGATCCACAGCTCTGCACAGTTTAGTACCAACCCTAACTAAGCACACCTGATCAAACTAATTGAGTCCTTAACCTACAGTTAAGTATGTTGGAGTTGTATTGGAACTAAACTGTGCAGGTCTGTGGAGTTTGACACCCCTGCTTTACTTGTTTCAAACCTATATGAGCTTCTTTCTTCTGTTGGACACAAAAGAAGATATTTTGAAAAATGTTGGAAACCTATAACCATTGACTTATATAGGATTTCTTTTTCCTACTATGGATGTCAATGGTTACAGATTTTTAGCTTTTTTCAAAACATCTTCTTTCATGTTCATCAGGAGTAAGAAACGGTTTGGAACTCCTTGAGGGTCAGTAAATAGTAAACAAAGGTTTATTTTTTTGGTGAACTGTCCCTTTAAGTGTCATTTAAAGGGGTCCTGTTGTGCATGAGGTTAGTGTTCTAAAACTCCAGTGAGAGTTATTCTCTATTTTAATGTGCATTGTCTCTTAACTATGTTATTTTAGTAAAAAAAAAAAAAAATACTACTTTTAGTAAAGACTAAAACTATTGGTCAAAAAACTAAGACTAAAACTATTGGTCAAAAAACTAAGACTAAAACTATTGGTCAAAAAAACTAAGACTAAAACTATTGGTCAAAAAACTAAGACTAAAACTATTGGTCAAAAAACTAAGACTAAAACTATTGGTCAAAAAACTAAGACTAAATCTATTGGTCAAAAAACTAAGACTAAAACTATTGGTCAAAAAACTAAGACTAAAACTATTGGTCAAAAAACTAGGATCAAAACTATTGGTCAAAAAACTAAGAATAAAACTATTGGTCAAAACACTAAGACTAAAACTATTGGTCAAAAAACTAAGACTAAAACTATTGGTCAAAAAACTAAGAC
Source organism: Danio aesculapii (assembly GCF_903798145.1). NCBI lineage: Eukaryota > Metazoa > Chordata > Actinopteri > Cypriniformes > Danionidae > Danio > Danio aesculapii. The sequence goes on from NC_079458.1 coordinate 7,068,349, forward strand.
TAAAACTATTGGTCAAAACACTAAGACTAAAACTATTGGTCAAAAAACTAAGACTAAAACTATTGGTCAAAAAACTAAGACTAAATCTTTTGGTCAAAAAACTAGGACTAAAACTATTGGTCAAAAAACTAAGACTAAAACTATTGGTCAAAAAACTAAGACTAAAACTATTGGTCAAAAAACTAAGACTAAAACTATTGGTCAAAAAACTAGGATCAAAACTATTGGTCAAAAAACTAAGAATAAAACTATTGGTCAAAACACTAAGACTAAAACTATTGGTCAAAAAACTAAGACTAAAACTATTGGTCAAAACACTAAGACTAAAACTATTGGTCAAAAAACTAACACTAAAACTATTGGTCAAAAAACTAAGACTAAATCTTTTGGTCAAAAAACTAGGACTAAAACTATTGGTCAAAAAACTAAGACTAAAACTATTGGTCAAAAAACTAAGACTAAAACTATTGGTCAAAAAACTAAGACTAAATCTATTGGTCAAAAAACTAAGACTAAAACTATTGGTCAAAACACGAAGACTAAAACTATTGGTCAAAACATTAAGACTAAAACTATTGGTCAAAAAACTAAGACTAAAACTATTGGTCAAAAAACTAAGACTAAAACTATTGGTCAAAAAACTAAGACTAAATCTATTGGTCAAAAAACTAAGACTAAAACTATTGGTCAAAACACGAAGACTAAAACTATTGGTCAAAACATTAAGACTAAAACTATTGGTCAAAAAACTAAGACTAAAACTATTGGTCAAAAAACTAAGAATAAAACTATTGGTCAAAAAACTAAGACTAAAACTATTGGTCAAAAAACTAAGACTAAATCTATTGGTCAAAAAACTAAGACTAAAACTATTGGTCAAAACACGAAGACTAAAACTATTGGTCAAAACATTAAGACTAAAACTATTGGTCAAAAAACTAAGACTAAAACTATTGGTCAAAAAACTAGGACTAAAACTATTGGTCAAAAAACTAAGACTAAAACTATTGGTCAAAAAACTAGGACTAAAACTATTGGTCAAAAAACTAAGACTAAAACTATTGGTCAAAACACTAAGACTAAAACTATTGGTCAAAAAACTAAGACTAAAACTATTGGTCAAAAAACTAAGACTAAATCTATTGGTCAAAAAACTAAGACTAAAACTATTGGTCAAAAAACTAAGACTAAAACTATTGTTCAAAAAACTAAGACTAAAACTATTGGTCAAAAAACTAGGACTAAAATTATTGGTCAAAACACTAAGACTAAAACTATTGGTCAAAAAACTAAGACTAAAACTATTGGTCAAAAAACTAGGACTAAAACTATTGGTCAAAACACTAAGACTAAAACTATTGGTCAAAAAACTAAGACTAAAACTATTGGTCAAAAAACTAAGACTAAAACTATTGGTCTAAAAACATTTTTGTTAACCAAAATAAATTATACAAATAAAATATATATTTAAAAACAGCATATGTATGTTTGTATTATATTGGGTTTAGTGTCAGTTTTAAAATGTATTTTATTTTTTATTAGTAGGAGGTTTATTAGGCACAAAATTTTATGTAAGCTGTGCAAATATAAAATGTTGCTTTGGTCGACACTAGACGTGTTAATTCTGATAAACTAGACTTACTAAAATTGAAACAAAATAAATAAAAACTAAATAGAAATGTGTTCATAAAATAAAACTTGAGTTTGAGTTGAGTTTTTTGTCTTGTTTCTAGTCTAGACAAGCAAAAAAAAAATTTTCGTTGAAAAAAATAATAAGGTAAAATTAAACGTGTTTTTCCTTTAAACAAACAAAATTATTTGCCAATGTGCTTTGTAAAACAATCTCTGGTGCATTTCCCAAACAACAACATAAGTCGTGGCTGAACTATCATAGTACGATGCATCGTTTGGGAAAAGAGCGATGTAGTGACGAGTGTTTCCCAAAACTAGTTTCCCTGTCGCAGATCACTTATTTGAACCATGTAGTTATAACATAAAACGTCCATAATGATGCTTTAAACAGATACATTTCTTAATAAATAACCTTCTATAAATTAAAACAATGCTGTTATTTTCACAAGCTTTGGAGATGTAAAGTAAATTCTGCATTTAAATAATAGGTCATCTATAGCTTTTGTCATGAGCCACGGCTGTGTTCAAAATAATATCAATGTTTGAAAGTGCACTGCGAAGGGAACACAACTGTCAATATGAAGATCACTGCGAGAGACGACTTTAATGTTTTTTTTTAATCATTCCAAGTTTAACTGTTCTAAATGAGTAGGGCATAAGGGGTATAACTGGGAATAGAACACAGCCAGGAACTATGCTTCTATCTACAGTTTCAGAGGTATAGTTGCAGTTTGCGAATGTTCATTAAAATGATGGATTTGGGAAATGCCAAATCAACTAACTATATTTGTAACAATAGCACAGCAGTTGCTTAGTTGGCTAACGATGGTTTTCTGAAACGCACCCTTGTTTGATTATTTTACATACCCCATTGGCAGATTATTTTCCATGTTTTCAGAAAAAAACACTTAATTACAATATAGTTGGTTTCATTTTAGTTAATAAATATTGGTTATATACTTTAGTTTATAAAGTAAAACTAACGAAACCATTAATGAAACAAACTAAACTAAACGGAAATTTACAGCAAATAAAAAATATTATTAAAATAAAAACTAATTTAAAAATTAAAAACTATAATAACCCTGCTCTTAACTGTCTCAAACAACTACATTTTTAACGAAAATAAACGCATCACAATATTCAGAATTTACATAATTTCTACCCCAATATGCAAAGGCATAAGTTCTGCTAGTAATGTTCATTGTAGTTTTCGTTGTTGTAGCTTCACGGGTCTAATATGTTGATACCCAGATTTCTAGCCATTCCACATATTTACATTAGACATCATGAATATTATATAAACTTTTCAAAAACTTTTTTTTATGTGTTTTGACAATCTTTTTGCAAACTTATTAATTAATCAATACTTAATACTTACGTGACATAACCAGCTTTCTGTTTGCTCAGAAAATTTTAAATCAGAATTTTAGACTGACAAGTTTAGACTGACGAGACCGACACCCAAGCAAATGTTATGTTTGATGTTGCTGCAGTATCTGAGGCAAAACCTGTTAAGGCTCCACCCTCTTCTGGATAGGGGGCGGGGAGCAACAGCTCATTTGCATTTAAAGAGACACACACAAAATATATTGTGTTTTTGTTTCTAGCCAAAAGGGGTATTACTGCAATGATCTGTGAGGTATTTTGAGCTAAAATATTTCCCAGACACTGTCTGTGAAGACTTTTTTTAATGACATTTGCATAATATGACCCCTTTAAAAGTCCCACAATATCTTAATGTTATTCAGTCAGCAGTTGTTTAGGGAGCATTTTCAGTTTTTGATGAAAATTGGAGCTGGCATTTTATAGCAGTGTTTCTGCAATTATATATTCATTCTGAATTATGTATGTATTTTTATAAGCATGAAGGTCATGCTTTAGATGTGGGAATTCTTAGTTATTGGCCTCAGTATTCTCATAACCACTATTAGGAAATGCCTGCAGTGGGTAGCACAATCGCCTCACAGTAATAAGGTCGCTGGTTCAAGCCCTGGCTGGGCCTGTTGGCATTTTCTGTGTGGAGTTTGCATGTTCTCCCCGAGTTGGTGTGGGTTTCCTCCGTGTGCTCCGGTTTCCACCACAGTCCAAACACATGCAGACACAAAAAATGCCAACTGGCCCAGCCGAGGCTTGACCCAGCGACCTTCTTGCTGTGAGGCGATCGTGCTACCCACTGTGCCACCATGATATATATAATTCTCTCATATTACTCTTTGTCTTCAGATAAACGGTATTAACGTGAGGAGTTATCGTCATGAGGAAGTGGTATGTTTCATCTTTTTTGGGGTATACAATTCAATTCAGTGTCATTCAGTTCACTCTTTAGCACTGCGTTCAGTCTTTGGTCTGAAGTGTGATTCAGTATTTTTGGCTCCACCCCTTTTGGGGGTCATTATAACATAATGTAATTACTAGTTATTAAGGCTTTGTCCACACAAACACGGGTATTTTCAGAAATAAGAGTTTTAAGCATAGAGTTTTTTTCTATGTGGTTTGGCTGTTCGCCCACATGAAAATGCAATATCAAGTGACTGAAACTGAAATTTGAGCAGTATACTCACGCGAATACTTAATTCTGCATTTTGGTGGAACCCAGCATAAAAGACTTTTATCGCTACTTGTTAATTTGGCGAGGGTGGGACATATAGTAGCCCCTCCCCTTTCTGAAAAACAGCCAATAGCATTTTGTTTTTATCCAGTAAGAGTGGTTGAACACATCAAATGAAAAGCAGATGAGAAGCTTCTTAAAGAGGGCGGGGCACATCAGATACTAGAGAGCGTTTGATTGGTCAAGATTTGATGAGAAGCTGATGTGTGAGGTGATGTGGATAAAACCTTTGATCCATTTAGTCAGAAGTGAAAAACTACAAGCTTTACATGTTTATATCAGTTTCTTATCTTCTAAACATGAATTTTACCACCGTCTTATAGGACAGGAGCACACTAGCTTATAGATATCTTTAAGACTAACAGACTGAAACTGAGGCCGCATTTACACTGCACGGTTCAAGTGACTCAATTCAGATTTTTTTCTCCCATGTGGCACAGATCGGATATGGCCCATGTACGTTTAAGCAGGAACAAATCACTCAACAAATTACTCAAATCAGATTCAGGCCTTGTTCATATGTGGAAATTTATCTGATATGAATCGGATCTGTGTTCTCGTGTCTGCAGTGTAAGCAGGTAGATCGGATTTTCACCTGCCCATGCGAGTCGCGCGTCATTAAAAACCGTAGCGAATGACGTCAAGTCTGACATTTCCTTTTCAGCACAGACTTCAGCTGAGTCCCAAACCTTAAATCTCATACACGAGGACTTAAACAGCTTTTAAAAAAGCTGCAAACAGATTACATACAGGAATAGAGAAAAGAGCACTCTTTAATTATCAGCTGATAGTCAGCGCCCGCTCTTTTTTCCCTGGTCATTGCGCCTTTGCTGTGTGCTGTGTAAATGCAGACGATCGGATACGAGTCACTTTTAAAAGCTGATGTAAGCAGGTCGTCAAAAAAATCGTATACATTCACAAAAGTCGGAATTGACCATCAAGATCTGCTGTGTAAACGCAGCCTAACATCTTAATTTTAATAATACATACAATACAGACCAAAAGTTTGGGCTCACCTTCTCATTCAAAGAGTTTTCTTTACTTTCATGACTATGAAAATTGTAGATTGACACTGAAGGCATCAAAACTATGAATTAACACATGTGAAAATATATACATAACAAAAAAAGTGTGAAACAACTGAAAATATGTTATATTTTAGGTTCTTCAAAGTAGCCCCCTTTTGCTTTGATTACTGCTTTGCACACTCTTGGCATTCTCTTGATGAGCTTCAAGAAGTAGTCACCTGAAATGGTCTTCCAACAGTCTTGAAGGAGTTTCCAGAGATGCCTAGCACTTGTTGGCCCTTTTGCCTTCACTCTGCGGTCCAGCTCACCCTAAACCATCTCGATTGGGTTCAGGTCCGGCATGTCGCTGCAAGATGCTGTGGTAGCCATGCTGGTTCAGTATGCCTTCAATTTTGAATAAATCCCCAACAGTGTCACCAGAAAAGCACCATCACACCTCCTCCATTCTTCACGGTGGGAACTAGGCATGTAGAGTCCATTCGTTCACCTTTTCTGCGTCGCACAAAGACACAATGGTTGGAGCTAAAGATCTCAAACTTGGACTCATCAGACCAAAGCACAGATTTCCACTGGTCTAATGTCCATTCCTTGTGTTCTTCAGCCCAAACAAGTCTCATCTGCTTGTTGCCTGTCCTTAGCAGTGATTTCCTCACAGATATTCTACCATGAAGGCCTGATTCACACAGTCTCCTCTTAACAGTTGTTCTAGAGATGTGTCTGCTGCTAGAACTCTGTGTTGCATTGACCTGGTCTCTAATCTGAGCTGCTGGTGGCTGGTGACTCGGATGAACTTATCCTCCGCAGCAGAGGTGACTCTTGGTCTTCCTTTCCTAGGGCGGTCCGCATGTGAGCCAGTTTCTTTGTAGCGCTTAATGCTTTTTGTGACTGCACTTGGGGACACTTTCAAAGTTTTACCAATTTTTTCAGACTGACTGACCTTCATTTCTTAAAGTAATGATGGCCACTTTCTTCACTTACTTTACTGCTTTTTTTTGCCATAATACAAATTCTAACAGTCTATTCTGTAGGAGTATCAGCTGTGTATCCACCTGACTGCTGCACAACACAACTGATGGTCCCTACGGAGAGCTGGAAGGGACGTGATAGTGGAGAAAAGAAAATGGTTGGAAGAAAAAAACGGGTGGGAGAAAAAAATAGAGTGATAGGTAAACATATTTTTAAACGTTTTTGCGTTCCCTATCAAAATATGTTTTGCGTTCCCTCGCAAAACTGTTGTTCGACAAACACTTCACTTCATACATGACAACCCTCCCGTTTTGATTTAGTGGCTAATTTGTACGATCTAATTCGTACAATTTATTACGATTTGCTCATCCCCCAATGACGGTTGGGTTTAAGAGTGGGGTTAGGTGCCACGCCTCCTTTTTAAAATCGTACAATTTCGTACGACTGAACTCGTACGAATTAGCCACTAAACTGATCATTTCTCGTGAGATCAGGCTGTGGGGATCAGGCTGCAAAAACGGGAGGGTTGTCATGAATGAAGTGACGTTTTTGTCGAACAACAGTTTTGCAAGGGAACGTAAAACATATTCGCGTTCCCTTGCGAAATATATTTGCGAGATAATGCAAAACATCTTTGCGAGGGAACGCAAAAACTTTCAAAAATATGTTTACCTATCACCCGTTTTTTTTTTTTTTTTTTTCCCACCCATTTTTTTTTCTCCACCATCACATCCCTTCCAGGTCTCCGTAGTTCCATTGTAGGGGAGTCCAAACTTTTATTCTGTACTGTATATATATATATATATTTTTTTTTTTTTCTCACGGGACTTTTAATTCTGCTTTTGGTATGAACGTTGCATAAAAGGCTTTTATCGGCACCTATTGGTTTGCCGAGCCCTTTGACTTTAGCATCACAGTGTGTTTTTTGCATTTATATGTGGACAGAGATTATTTTAAAAAAGAAAGAGGGGAAAACTGTTTATAAAACACCCGTGTACATGTGGACATGGCTTAAATGCATTTTCATGCATGTTTTCCATTCTCAGGTGCAGGTTTTGCGTAACGCCGGTGAAGAAGTGACTCTGACCGTGTCTTTTCTGAAAAGGACTCCTGCGTTTCTAAAACTGCCGCTGTGTGAAGACTGCTCTTGTACGTCTGTTTGGACGCTCTACAGTTAATAGACTTCATAGAGTCTTACAATTAAATAACACATTGTTTATTTTTTTAGGTATTCCAAGTGACCAGAGCAGTGGAACATCTTCTCCACTGTGTGACAGCGGTTTACATCTGAACTACCATCCCAACAACACGGTAAACTTCTGAAAGTGCAAAATACTAACCGTTCATCCATTCATTATAAACAAGCTGTTGTTTCCCTACAAAACAAAAGCTCCACTGTTAACATTTGAAGTGGGTAGCACAGTGGGTAGCACGATCGCCTCACAGCAAGAAAGTCACTGGTTCGAGCCTTGGCTGGGTCAGTTGGCGTTTCTGTGTGGAGTTTGCATGTTCTCCCCGTGTTGGCGTGGGTTTCCTCCGGGTGCTTCCCACAAGTCCAAAGACATGTGCTATAGGTGAATTGGGTAAGCTAAATTGTCTGTAGTGTATGAGTGTATGGATGTTTCCCAGTACTGGGTTGCAGCTGAAAGGACATCCGCTGCGTTAAACATATGCTGGATAATAAATTAATAAAGATTAATAAAGGGACTAAGCCGAAAAGAAAATGAATGAATGAATGAATAAACTCAATAATTTTATGTAATAATAATAATAATTATTATTATAATAATTATTATTAATATTATTATTATTATACTGTATCTAATATTAATTCATTAGAATTCATAACTTTCTTCCTTGATATAATTCTGAAAATAATTATAGTACAGTTTTTTAAATGATAAAATAATTAAATAATATTAGTTTTTTACAGTACAGTGTTATTCTAGCGTTGTTATTATTATTATTATTTTACAGTTACATATTATTATTTATTTAGTAATTAATTTCTTAATTGATTGTTATTTTTGTAATTTAATTAATAATACAGTAAAAATAACATTTGACATATTTTTACAGTATAATATTAATACAGTAGCAGTTTATAATAATAATAATAATAATAATAATAATAATAATAATAATAATAATAATAATAACAAAACTAATAATATATATTTTAATGGATTTAATTTTACAGTAATATATTGTTATTGCATTAATAAATAATTTCTTTCATTTTATTTTTGCAATGTAATAATAATACAGTAAAAATAGCATTCTACATACTTTTACAGTATAATATTAACGCAGTAGCAATATATAATAATAATAATAACAACACTAATAATAGTAGTAATATATATACAGATATATAGATGCTTGTTTTAATTTTACAGTAATGATTGATTATTGTTTTTATAATTGAAGTAATGTTACAGTAAAAGTTATATACGGCATATTTATTTTTTTACTGTACAGCAATAGCACAGTAGTATTTTATAATAATATTAACAATTATTATTATTAATAGTTTATTTTTATTGGATTCTTTTTAAAAAAATGTATTGTTATTGCATTAGTAACACATTTCTTTATTGATTATTATTTTTATAATTTCAAAAGTAATGATATAGTAAAAAATTATATTCTGCATTTTTATTTATTATTATTTATTGTTTATTATTTGTTATTATTTTTTACTCTACAATATTAGTACAGTAGCAATTTATTATAATAACAATAACAATAATTATTATTTAACTAAGTAAGTAAGTAATGTGTATTTATATAGCTATAGCACAATGATGAGGGTTGGGGGGTCTCTCCCGACTCCACCACCAGTGTGGAGCATCCACTTGGATGATGCGACGGCACCAACAGGACAACGGCACCAGTGCGCTCACCACACACCAGCTATAGATGGAGTGAAGAGACAGTAACAGTAATCATGATGGGGAGGCCATGATAAGTAAGGGCCGATGGAGGGAAATTGGCCAGGACACCAGGGTTACACCCCTACTCTTTACCAGAAGTGCCATGGGATTTTTAATGACCACAGAGAGTCAGGACCTCAGTTTAACATCTCATCCGAAAGACGGCGCTCACTGACAGAATAGTGTCCCTTTCACTATACTGGGGCATTAGGACTCACACAGACCACAGGTTGAGTGCCCCCTGCTGACCTCATTAACACTACTTCCAACAGCAACCTAGTTTTCCCATGTGGTCTCCCATCCTGGCACTGACCAGGTCAGCCCTGCTTAGCTTCAGTGAGTAACCGGTCTTGGGGTGCAGGGTGATATGTCTGTGGCCATATCACCCTTATTGTTATTTTATTTTTTTATTGGATACTTTTTTTAAATTGACAGTAATATATTGTTATTGTATTAGTAACACATTTATTTATTATATATTTATTATTTGTATAATTTAATAAAAGAGTAAAAATATAATTCTGTATTATTATATGGTGGCACAGTGGCTCAGGCCGTGTTGGTGTGGGTTTCCTCCAGGTGCTCTGGTTTCCCCCACAGTCCAAAGACATGCGCTATAAGTGAATTGGAACAACTAAATTAGCCGTAGTAGATGAGTGTGTGAATGCGAGAGTTTATGAGTGTTTCCCAGTACAGGGTTGCGACTGGAAGGGCATGCACAGCGTAAAACATATGCCAGAATAGTTTGCGGTTCATTCCGCTGTGGCGATCCCTGATAAATAAGGGATTGGGATGAAGGAAAATGAATGAATGAATATTATATGGTCACATTGAGATTGCATAATCCCTTTGTTTGTATCAGGACACGTTGTCTTGCTCGTCCTGGCCGATGTCTCCAGGCTTGCGCTGGGAGAAGCGATGGGTGGATCTGCGCCTCATCCCACTCTTACACGCGCGCCTGTCCCAGTACGTCCCAGGTACTGACATTTGCAGGTGAGCTAAGCAAGAACATCTGGGTTTTGTTTGCTTACGCTTTGTCTCCGTCTTTGATGGTTGATAGAGTTACAGGGCCTGCTGGGATTTGTATTTCTCCTCCGCTTTCATCTGCTAATTCTGTTTGTATTCCAGTCACACAGGATTTTGCTTGATTAGTGTTTTAAGGGTTATATTAATTCACAGCCGCTCCCAAATGAACCGCATTAGACCTTTAATACCAAACGCAAACTTTGATGAGGTTAAGCTATTTGAAATGAGACCCTTTTTGCACATCAAGTGGAACGTAATTGAAAACTCTTAAATTGGATTGAATTAAACCCAATCTGCTTTCTTAAATTGCTTTGAATTAAGTGGATTGAAAAATGAGAATTAGATATTAGTTAGCTATTTTTGTGGGATGTCTCCTGAGTCTGCATGTTTTTCATTTCATCAGGCAAAACGCCTTTCAAGTCATCGCGGTGGACGGGGTGTGCAGCGGGGTAATTCAGTGCCCCGGTACTGACGAATGCACTGATTGGCTGCAAGCATTATCTGCTAACATCTCCGCCCTCACCAAGCACAACGTGAGTAAAACACAGCTTCAAATAGCTAATGATTTCTTACACAAATGCAGTGATTCGCAACTCTGATGTATTGTGAGCAACCAGAAAAGATTTCAACCTGGAAGTAAATATAATGTTTAAGGATTTGCCACTTTATTAGGTACACCTGTCCAACTGCTTGTTGACGCAAATTTCTAATCAGCCAATCACATGGCAGCAACTCAATGCATTTAGGCGTGTAGACATGGTCAAGACGATCTGCTGCAGTTCAAACCGAGCATCAGAATGGGGAAGAAAGGTGATTTAAGTGACTTTGAACCTGACATGATTGCCAGACGGGATTTCTGCTGCAACATTCAGGTGGTGGGGTCAGAATTTGGTGTCAACAACCTGAAAGCATGGATCCATCCTGCTTTGTATCAACGGTTCAGGCTGGTGGAGTTGGTGTTATGGTGTGGGGGATATTTTCTTGGCACACTTTGGGTCCATTAGTACCAATCAGGGGCAGACGAAGGCCCAATCCCAATTTTACCCCTTAGCCCTTCCCCTTACCCAAGCAGCCAAAAACACTTGGATATGTTTGTAGAAAAGGCCTTTTGTACAATGCACTGATATCGTTTATCGGGATGCAATGATTAGCCGGTTTCACTATTAACCGCGCTTTAATTCATTACGGTTAATTAATCATAAAGGCTTCTCAACGCCGCGCTTCTGTTGCACGGAATAAAACTGCTGCAACTAAACAAAGTTTTGCCATATCTGTGCTAGTTTAAAGTTCCGAGCTTAAACCGAGGCTAATACGCACACACATTGGATTAATTATAGCAGCAGGCCGTTCACATATTGCATCTTTTCCGCACGCAACTTCATTATTTCCAATGGAGACGTGCGCATATTGGTAATGGTGTACGCCCGGCTCGCAAGCGGACCTCCAGGTGCGCACAGTAGAAATTAGGGGTGGGCGATATGACCTAAAATTAATATCACGGTATTTTTCATCTTTTGAACGGTGACGGTATAATATCATGGTATTACTTTCAATAGCAAAATAATATACATCTCAAGGAAGAACGGACAAAAGAAAGTCTCACTTCTATCACTCTTTAAAAGTTTCGGTTTGGGTCATTGTAAATGCTCAGTCTCGTTATGAGCTGATCTTCATTTCTCTGTGTTTTTGGAATAAAGCAGGCGAGTCAGCCGCACCAATTTATAAGCAGACAGAGCAGGATTCTCGCGATGACCACCAGCGCAATTCCGCTCTTTGTTATGAGCTGTAGTTTCAGTGTAAACTTAGTAAAGGTGAGTTTCTTTGGCGATGATGTGTACAGTGTTAGATTTTTATTTTTAGCGGACATTTGCGCTGAACACGTGGTGAATGCAACGCATCAAGATTCGGGCACCTTCTCTGAAAACACTCGATTGATCTCAGCTGGCGGATCAACATTTACCTCATGTCATGATCGCTGTCATCTGCCCCATTATTATTATTATAACTTTAGGTGAGGTTTGCAAACCTGTGCACTTTTCACTCTTCAGCCGTTTGCATTTCCTGCAGTAACAAAAGCTCCCTGTTATCTGACAGCGGGAAGCGTTGAGTGACTGACTGCTAATATGAACCAATACAGCAGCAGGGTAGAGCGATTCAGCAAGTTTTTAGAGAAAATCAAATCAGATTGCACTACAACCATTATATTCAGACACACAAATGCTCCCAAATATATTATGAGGGCGCATAGATTAAATTTCGGGCGCTCATGCGACCAAAATGGTTGCAATTTCGAGCCCTGTAGTATAAGGACATGTATTCAGACCACAACTGAACGTTTGAAGAAAATTGAATGCCTTATTATTTAGAATTAGCTATTATTGATGTAAATGCAGCCGTTTAAGGTGCATAATTGATTTATTACGGTATTGAAGGTATTAGAAAATCCATGTCGTGGCGCAGTGTCACACCTATGTGACTATGACACCGGTGTACCGCCCACCCCTAGTAGAAATAATTTCACGATGTAGCGGGAAGAGTTGTGCGTGGCTTTCAGTGTAATGTAAACAAAAGATTTGTTCGACGAATTATTACAAATTATTAAAATGACTATGTTTGTGTGAACGCAGATAATAACAACAGTTCATTTCAATTCTTAGCTAATATATAGCTTAAATTAATATTCTTTTTTATTTATTCTTATTTTTGTTTATTTATTCATTGTTCTGTCATTTATTTTCATTGTAAAATGATCACTCATGTTTAAATCAAAAACTTTTTCATTTATTATTAAGTCCAAAGAGAGAAATGGACTATTGTTTGTTTGTTTTTTATAATTTTTTTTGTGCTGTATTTGGTTATTGAGCAGCAATAAACAACACTTTAAAACATAAGAATTTTTTGGGGGGGATTTTCTAAACTAGTAGTGTTTTGAATTTAATAAATGCATAGTAAACTATGATTATTCTTCAGGCTATAATCGTACAACCAAAATCTGTAATCATTGCATCCCTAATTGTTACGCAGTTTAAAACATAACATATGAATGTGTTTGTATGTAGAAGAAGCCTACTTGAGCAATACACTGATTTAGTTGTGCTTCGAACTACAACATTTGAGTATGTTTGTAAAAAAAAGCCACATTGTACAATGCAGTATTAACGTTTTAATGTAGAAAAAGCCAACGTGGGTGTCTTAAGAAGCAAAAATACAGAATTTGGGCTCTTATATGCTGTAGTGTCTCATCACTTATATTGCAAGTCTTATCTCTCCGACCCCTCATTTGAGAGGCTTTTCATAAACTGGCCCCCATGACAAACTAATTTTAATAGCCCTGTCTTACATTAATGCTTGTGAGTTTGAATCAGGGCTGCGACTCTTCTCGATTCTGTTCCTCCTCATTTCCTTTCCTTATTCCACGATTGTTTCGCTAAAAGGGTTTTGATAAATGGCACCTTGAACACAAGGCATTATGGTTTGTTTGGACTGGATGATCTCTGTGCAACTGGCTGCAGATTTATAGTGCTCCAGTGTCTCAGGAGAGCAAGCAGTGGAGTGTACCGAACCAATTTGTGCGTGAATTAACCGAACAGACAACGTTTATGCTCGGCGATAGAGGTAATTCGGGAAGATGGTGAATTTTTTTTGTCATAAATTTCCATTTTCGCCAGGCAGGTCATGTGTTGTAATCCCCTCATTGCAGTAGATTAAGGCATTAAAATGGCATTTCCCACACAATGAAGGATTTCACTCTTAATTACTGAGTGTGCCTCGTGGCCCAGATCACTCGCTTTTGAGTCTCCCCATGCCAAAATCCTCCATTTCTATCTTACGTTCATTTATTCTAAGTGTTTAGCATTTCCCGAAAAAATCCTCTCAAAGGAGGGAAGTTTGCGCATTACTACAGCACAGCGTTTGCTTGGGATTTATTCTGTGGAGGGATCATCTGAGTAAGCTTTCAGAGGTGTGATAATATCGTAATTGTTTTTCAGCGATGTGCGAGCTGATGTTATCAGGTATGTCACTCACGTCGTTATAAAAACAAAACAAAAACATGTCTTGAGAGCCAAAAGCTTTGACTGCGTGATAAAAATATTATTAATATACATTTAGAAAGTAGAAAGATGCGTTTCAAGCTTTAAGAGAAAGTCGTTGGTTTTTGTGATTTATAGGATATGTAAAATGTGATCATAATATTATATTATATTATATTATATTATATTATATTATATTATATTATATTATATTATATTATATTATATTATATTATATTTTATTATATTATATTATATTATATTATATTATATTATATTATATTGTTATTATATTATATTTTATTTTTTATTTTTTTTATTTTATTTTATTTTATTATATTATATTGTTATTATATTATATTATATTATATTATATTATATTATATTATATTATATTGTTATTATATTATATTATATTATATTATATTATATTATATTATATTATATTATATTATATTATATTATATTATATTATATTATATTATATTGTTATTATATTATATTATATTGTATTATATTATATTATATTATATTATATTATATTATATTATATTATATTATATTATATTATATTATATTATATTGTTATTATATTATATTTTATTTTATTTTATTTTATTTTATTTTATTATATTATATTGTTATTATATTATATTATATTATATTATATTGTTATTATATTATATTATATTATATTATATTATATTATATTGTTATTATATTGTTATTATATTATATTGTTATTATATTATATTATATTATATTATATTATATTATATTATATTATATTATATTATATTATATTATTGTTATTATTGTTATTATATTATATTATTGTTATTATATTATATTATTGTTATTATATTATTGTTATTATATTATATTATTGTTATTATATTATGTTATATTATATTATATTATATTATATTATATTATATTATATTATATTATATTATATTATATTATATTATATTATATTATATTATATTATATTATATTATATACAGAAACACTCCCTCTTGCTAATGCCAAACGTTGATTTCAATGGTTAAATATTGGGCTGCGGACAAAGTGAATCATGTATTGTTCTCTGATGAGCCCACCTTTACCTTTGCCACATCTTGGAGAATTACGGTGTGGAGAATCTCCAAAGAAGCATACCACCCAGGCTGTTGCATGCCCAGAGTGAAGCATGCAGGTGGATCAGTGATGATTTGGGCTGCAATATCATGGCATTCCCTACGTCTAATACTTGTACTAAATGGACTTGTCATTGCTAAGGACTACCGAACCTTTCTGAAGGATCATGTGCACTCGATGGTTCAAACGTTGAGCCTGAAAGTGTTTAATGAACAATGAAAGTGAAGTTGAACGTCTCCCATGACCTGCACAGTCACAAGATCTAAATGTTATTGAGTCACTTTGGGGTGTTTTGGAGGAATGAGTCAGGAAACTTTTTCCTCAACCAGCATCACGTAGTGACCTGGCTACTATTCTGCAAGAGGAATGGCTCAAAATCCCTCTGGCCACTGTGCAGGGCTTGTATCTGTTCTTCCCAAAATGAATTGATGCTGTATTGGCTGCAAAAAGAGGCCCAACACCATACTAATAAATTATTGTGGTCTAAAATGAGGTGTTCCAGTTTCATTGTCCAACCCATATATAATGGGATTGTTTTTAAAAGCATTTGAGCATAAAACCACTCAAACTGGTTTGGAACAAGTAAAGGGTGAGTAAATAATGACATCCTTTTTGGATGATCAATTCCTTTAATTATCATTATTAGAATTTTTTAGGTGTCAATATCGCACGCCACCACTTCCAGTCCATTTCCTATGAGGGAAATAGCAGCTCATTCCCTATTCAAATGGAGCCATTAGAGTCATTTGTGAGCGGCCGGGTTACGTGGGTAATGAAGCTGGTGTGAATGTTAATCTTGAATAAAAGCTCACAGCAGGAGACACTCTCTCCTGGGCTCTGGATATGAACACTGCTAGCTCTGTCTGAAACACACAAGATGTATGGGCTCCTTTTATCTGCTACTTGAATAATTGGGTTGAGACACGCTAAAGGTCAGCCGCTGATCACCGGAGCGCTTCCTTTTATATCTGTGCAACAGATTGCCATACTTCGCTGGCCTTTCGTTACGATTTATGATTGAAATGTCCGGAAAGCCTCCTTGCTGCTTGCAGTCAAGATTCTGAGGATGTTCAAGGGGAATGACATATGATTGTCCTTTTAAAGGGATTTATAAAACCGCGTCTTGTCGAACAGCTTTGTGGGTTTCATCCGTTTATATTTGTAGCTGGTGTTTTTTGCACTTATGATATGTATATAAATCAATTGCAGTGTTGGCCTAGAAGTTACTTTTTCATAAAAGCATCTACTAAATAAGCACATTTAAATTGTAAATGCGGCGTCACGGTGGCGCAGTGGGAAGCACGATCCCCTCACAGCAAGAAGGTCGCTAGTTCAAGCCCTGGCTGGGTCAGTTGGCATTTCTATGTTGAGTCCTCCGGGTCCTCCGGTTTCACCCACAGTCTAAAGACATGCGCTATAGGTGAATTGAATAAGCTAAATTGGCTGTAGTGTATGTGTGTGAATGCACAAGTGTATGGGTGTTTTCCAGTGTTGGGTTGCAGCTGGAAAGGCATCCGCTCTGTAAAACATGTGCTGGATTAGAATCAGAATCAGAAAGAGCTTTATTGCCTGGTATGTTTACACATTCGAGGAATTTGTTTTCGTGACAGAGCTTCTACAGTGCAACAGGATTACAGAGACAGGACAAAAAACAGATAATAAATATATTTAAAAAATATATATATATAGAAGTAGTGAGTGCAAATATACAGATTGACAAGTGTATGTACATGTTTATTACTATATACAATGTTATATGTGCAGCTGTTATGTGCAAATTGGCATGTAAAGTGTGTTGTTAAATAAGTTTATATGTGTATTAAAGTGTATAGCAAGTAGTGATGTTGGTTCCACAGTTATTATCATCAAGTGTTCATGAGATGGATTGCCTGAGGGAAGAAACTGTTTCTGTGTCGGACTGTTCTGGTGCGCAGTGCTCTGTAGCGTCGACCAGAAGGTAAAAGTTCAAAGAGGCAGTGTGCTGGGTGTGAGGGGTCCAGAGTGATTTTGGCAGCCCTTCTGCTCGCTCTGGATAAGTACAGTTATTGGGGAGTAGGAAGGGTTGTACCAGTCATTCGCTCAGCAGTCCGAACTATTCGACGTAGTCTTTGGAGATCGTATTTAGTAGCTGAGCTAAACCAGACAGTTATTGATGTGCAGATGACTGATTCAATGATGGAGGTGTAGAACTGTTTCAGCAGCTCCTTTGGGAGGTTAAGTTGGCGGTTCATTCCGCTGAGGAAACCCCTAGTAAAGGGAAAAAAGCCAAAAAGAAAATGAATGAATGAATGTATCTTACAGTTTTTCTTAGTTGTTTACACACAATCACTTGTACTTCAGACACAATGACTACAACATGTAACAGATTCCCCAACCCGCTTAACCAATTCTGCTTAACTAAAAGCACAATTCCTGCTTTACACTGAGATTGCAGGTTTAAAACTCACTTTTTACCACACACACACACAATTCTCTGCATTAGGCACAATTTCCATGCAGAAAATCTCTTGTTTTCACAAGGAACACACTGTCATCCACAATTGTAAAGTCAGTTGTCCTACTTTTCATACTAACTCATCACATAGGTAAACACCTGTCTCACATAATTGTAATTTAGAAATCAGAGCTCATCTGGTTCATAACTGGTTTACTGCCTACCCATGTTTTTTTAGTTGTTTATCTCCCTCCATTTTGTCCATTTCTCAATCCTATTGAGGACTTTTTTTTCTGCCTGGGGATGGAAAGTGTATGACCGAAATCCACACACACGTATACCCCTTCTCCAAGCTATAGCAGTTGATGCTTTTCATCAGTGGTGTAGTCCTTGCTATACGCACGTATACTCAGTATGCTTACTTTTTTCCATGAGCTGTTTGGGTATTACCACTTCTGAGGATCAATAATTGCATATACCCTCAGTATACTCACTTAGTTTTCTGATTAAACTTCCCTAATTTTAGTGTATTTTTTTAATTCTTACTTAAAAATGTATATGTGTATAAATGTATATACACTTTTCTTTGTTTACCCCAAAATGATCTGTTCCTGATTCACCCTAAAATGAAAATCCTAAAATCGCCCCTGTACAACAGCATTTCACATTTGTCTTAATCATGCCTAGCGCTACAGGGAACGACACTATATATATATAACACTAAAAACGATGAGGCAAAGACTACTCATAAATCTCGTAACAATATGCGACTTAAAAGGGTAACAACTAGTATATAATAGCGACAACAGAAGACAGACTCCTAATAGTTTGGTTTAAAACAGGCATGCACGAATGTGACAATCAATCAATCAATGCAATGTCTGATTGATGTTTAAAGGAACCTATTAAATGTAAAGTAATAAGCCAGTAAAGAAAGTAAGTTAAAAAGCTGTCTTTCTATGTATCCACAGGCAGGGGCGCCGCTGGGGTAGGGGGTGTTGGATGGCAGGAAGTTAGGCCGATTCTAAGGGCCCATACATTTAGGGGGCCCCCAGAGACATTATCAAGGGCCCGCTCTCTCTGTATGTATATAGTATATACATACTGTATACATACAGCCAATTGGCAAGGCTAGCTTATATATATAATATATAGCTAATGAATCAAAGAAACATTGAATTTTTTTTTTTATTGCAATTTAACCAACACCGAACATACAAGGGCAATAACAACATTATATTGACATTCAAACAAATACAATATAAGAGAAAAAATAAATAAATAAATAAATAAATAAGAAGATACAATTATTCAAAAAACAAGATTTAAGGCTTTAAAATAATTAACAGTTCTTTTTGCTTTGGCATTTTTTGTTTCTTTTATCGTGCATAGGTAATGACCTATTTCTATTTTAAAGTGAGTAAAATTAGGTTTTTTCACTGCCCATTTACATTTATATATAAAAAAATTTCCATATATAATGAGCAAATTAACAATATGCCAAATTTTGAAGTCGACTGTATTCTCATAAAAAATAAAACATCCTTTTCGTTGAATTCCAATGCAATATTCGCACTCTGCGTAATAAAAAAGAAAAGATCACACCAAAACAAGAAACATAATAGTGTGTAATAGTACACCATCTTTTTTTAGGACTACACCACTGCTTTTCATGGCTGGATTCACCATGCAAGGTGACATTTCCCCCGCTGCTTGGCCAGACCGAAACAGAAAAGAGAATGCAGTATAGCTGTTTTTTTGTTTGTTTGTTTTTGTTATTTTACTGTAACTGTATTCAGTAAATACTTCAGTTGATGGTATATGTAGACCACGTTATGTGCAACTTTGTGTTGGTTTGGATGAACACTGTGTACACTGTTTATGTGGGGAAAATGCCGTAAAATATATTTGGTACCGTGTTTTTGTGTGTTTTATATAAAAACAATATTCTGAAATATTTTACAATGCACTTCTGTAGGCCTGTGTACTGTCTGTAGTGTGTAACACTGAACAAAAAAAGGCTTACAGTAAGTCATTATGATGAGTAAAGAGGAAGTGGTCACAGTGTTTTACATTAAGCACATCAGTGATCAAATGGTTCTTATAAATGTCTAGTCATGTGATGGTTTGTGTGTGTCATTTGAAAACAAAATACCATTTTGAGAAGAAATTACACTGTTTTAAATGTAAAGTTTCATTTTGCAGGAGAATTGAAGGGTTTTGCCCAATGTGTGTGTGTGTGTGTGTGTGCTTTCAGAAAAAGTGTGTAAACAATTGGGAAAAACTGTAATTATGTATATACACTCACCGGCCACTTTATTAGGTACACCTTACAAGTACCAGGTTGGACCCCCTTTTGCCTGCAGCGCTGCCTTAATTCTTTGTGGCATAGATACAACAAGGGACTGGAAATATTCCTCAGGATTTTCCTCCATATTGACATGATAGCATCATGCAGTTGCTGCAGATTTGTCAGCTGCACATCCATGATGTGAATCTCCCGTTTCACCACATCCTAAAGGTGCTCTTATGGATTGAGCTCTGGTGACTGTGGAGGCCATTTGAGTACAGTGAACTCATTGTCATGTTCAAGAAACCAGTCTGAGATGATTTACGCTTTATGATATGGTGCGTTATCCTGCTGGAAGTAGCCATCAGAAGATGGGTACACTGTGATCATAAAGGGATGGACATGGTCAGCAACAATACTCAGGTAGGCTGTGGCGCTGACACGATGCTCAATTAGTACCCATGGGCTCAAAGTGTGCCAAGAAAATATCCCCCACACCATTACACCATCACCACTAGCCTGAACTATTAATACAAGCCAGGATGGAGCCATGCTTTCATGTTGTTGATGCCTAAAAAGGAAAACCAGCTCATCATTCTGTCTTTTCCCCTCGGCTCAGAGTATATTTCCCACAAATCTGTCATTTTTCCTCTCCTAATTGAGAAAACTAACTATTTTTGCATTAAATCAAGTAACAAAGTCCAAATAAAGTTATATGTACAGTTTTAGTCAGAATTATTAAACCCCTAAATTAAACCCCTAAATTAGTAGCTCCCCTGTTTTTTTTCAACACATTTCTAAACATAATAGTTTTAATAACTCATTTCTAATAACTGATTTATTTTATCTTTGTCATGATGACAGTAAATAATATTTGACTAGATATTATTCAAGACACTTCTATACAGCTTAAAGTGACATTTAAAGGCTTAACTAGGTTAATTAGGCAAGTTATTGTATAACAATAGTTTGTTCTGTAGACTATCGAAAAATATATAGCTGAAAGGAGCTATAAATTTTGACCTTAAAATGTTTTTTTTTTTTTTTTTAACTGCTTTTATTCTAGCCAAAATAAAACTAATAAGATTTTCTTCAGAAGAAAAAATATTATCAGACATACTGTGAAAATTTCCTTGCTCTGTTAAACATCATTTGGGAAATATAAAAAAAATAATAATAATTTAAAGGGGGCTAATAATTCAACTATATATATATATATATATATATATATATATATATATATATATATATATATATATATATATATATATATATATATATATATATATATATATTTTTTTTTTTTTTTTTTTTTTTTTTTTTTTTTTTTTTTCCTTCTCTTCTTACCAGTGTTTTTCTGCCCGCACTAATGCATTCGTAGAAGCGAGTGACGTCTACTCCGAATCCATACTTTTTTTGAATCAATACTTTTTCAGCAATCTAAGTTGTTCTCTTTTATGATTCTAATGTAGGTGAAGAAGATCAACAGAAATTTCCCAGTAAACCAGCAGGTAAGAAAACTGCGTCTGAATTGTTAAAAAAGGTGCAAACTGGAGTTTGAAAGTGTGATAGACAGCCTGCAGAGCTGCGGATAAAGCCCTGACGGAGTGAGCGAGTTGCTCAGTGCAGTTGAATGAAGCCTCATAATGATGTTTTCTGACAGGAGTCAGTGCTCATGTGCTGCGTGACCCGTGAAGCTGCAGAAAACCAGAATCAAGTTCACAGGGCTTGTAGATTCTCTGAATTGCCTGATCCCGTTTCCTCGAATGGATCTGACATCATACAGACTGACAGAAACGTGGTCACAGTGTCTGACCTGAGTCTTTGTGTTGTGACATTTCGCATGATCAGGCCTTGAAATGGAGTCTAATTAGACTCGACACGGCAGGTGAACAGGGGGAAAAAACAACAACTAATGGTTATCAACACGCTTTTTCTACTTTGAGTTTTCTAAATTTGTAAATCTCTAAAAGAAATCTTAAATCAAGAGGCAATTTTTTAGGCAAGTAAAAAATTATTCTTTTGTTAAGTCAAAACTATGTTGTTTTATTTTAAACAAGCAAAATAAATAAATATTTTTAAAGATTATTTTACTTTTCATAAATGAAAGCATGAACGAATTAATAAATAATAAATGAATGAATAAATAAACAAATGAATGAATGAATGGATGAATGAATAAACAAATGAATGAAAGCCTGATGGAATGAATTATTGAATGAACGAACGAACGAGGAAACGAATGAATGAAAGCATCCATGGATGAATAAATAAACGAATGAAAGCATGAATGGATGAATTAAGTAATAAATGAATGAATGAACAAACAAACGAGTAAATGAATGAAATCATCCAGGAATGAATGAATAAAAGCATCAATCAATAAAATGAATGAAAGAACAAAAGAATGAAAGCATCCATGAATGAGTGAAAGCATGAATAAAAGCATCCATGGATAAATGAATGAATAAAAACATCAGTCAATAAAATGAATAAATAAACAAACAAATGAATGAAAGCATAAATGAATGAATGAAGGCACGAATGAATGAAAGTATTCTTAGATTAATATATAAAAGCATGTCAATAAAATAAGTAAAAAAATGAATGAAAGCATGAATAAATAAATGAATAAAACCATCCATGAATGAATGAATAAAAGCTTCAATGAATAGATGAATAAAAACATAGGTCAATCAAATGAATGAACAAATGAACGAAAGAATAAACAAATAATTGAAAACATGAATGAATGAATAAATGAATGAATGAAACATTAATGAATGAAAGCATACATGAATGAATGAATGAATGAATGAATGAATGAATGAAACAAAATATGAATTAATGAATGAAAGCTTCCATGGATGAATGAATGAATAAAAGCATAAGTCAATGAAATTAATGAACGAACAAATAAATGAAAGCATCCATGAATGAATCAATGAATAAAAGCATGTCAATAAAATAAATGAACAAACGAATGAACGATCAAATTAATGAAAGCATGAATGAATAAATGAACGAAAGCATCCATGAATGAATGAAAGCATGAATGAAAGCATCCATAGATGAATGAATGAACAAAAGCATGTCAATAAAATAAATGAACAAACGAATGAATGAATAAATGAATGAATAAAAGCATCCATGAATTAATAAATGAAAGCATGTCAATAAACTGAATGAACAAACGAATGAATAAATGAATGAATGAAAGCATCCATAATTGAATGAAAGCATGAATGAATAAACGAATGAATGAAAGCATAAATAATGAATAAACAAAAGAATGAGAGCATGAATGAATGAATATAAGGATCTATGAGTGAATGAAAGCCTCCAGCAAAGAATGAAAGCATGAACGAATTAATGAATAAACAAATTAATGAAAGGACACATGAATGAATGAACAAACGAATGAATGAATAAACGAATGAAAGCATCCATGAATGAATGAACAAACGAATGAATGAATAAACAAATGAATGAAAGCATCCATAAATGAATGAACAAACGAATGAATGAATAAACAAATGAATGAAAGCATGAATGATAAACAAATGAATGAAAGCATCTATGAATGAATGAAAGCATCCATGAATGAATGATTGAATGAATGATAAACAAATGAATGAAAGCATAAACGAATGAATGAATGAATGAAAGCATTACCCTAATGCTTTATGTGCAATACCCTCTATGTTGAACTAAAACATTTCTTTCTAGAGCTACTCTCAGTAAATCTCCACTTGAGACTTTTCCCATTGAACACAGTAGTGACTTTCATCATCGTTTCTTTTGGGGGTATTTTCTCAGTTAACTTTATTATGCAATTAATTAGATTGCAAACATTATGTAATTAATGCATTTTCTGCCTGCGAAATTCTGTCTAGATTAATAAGATGAAGCGGAACTGAGTTCATTTATTCCCTCTTGTGTGTGTGTGTGTGTCTGTGTGTGTGTGATACAGATCATCTATATGGGCTGGGTGGATGAGAAAGAGCAGGATTCAGTTCAGGACCGAATGTACACACCAAAGTTTCTTGCCTTAAGGGGTTCGTCTCTCTTCAAATTCTCCGCACCTCCAGTGAGTTCTTCTGCATGATTTACTGCTTCAAGAGCCTTTCGCTTTCAATTGCTGACTTGTAGATGATTTTATATTTAGCATATGCACGCAATATTTATTCTACTTGCGGCAATTTGGCTGAAAAAAAAAAAATGGTGACAATTATGAAAGCACATCAAACTCTCAAGTTTTCTTGAGCATCTGTTGTTAGCTGTTCATTGCACTGAAGAATTGTTAAAGGAATACTTGACCCAAAAATTGATATTCTGTCATTATTCCTTCACTTCTTTCAAACCGTAATGCTATTTTGAGCAGTAAAGATAAGATTTAGACCCAAATTTCAGTCTATTTGGGAGACAACTTTATTGGTAGGTAGCGAACAAGTTAAATTAATAATTATGTTGGCTTAAGAAAAAATATTCAAGCCCCATATTTGGCCAAAAGCAGTGTTCTGCATAAGATTTTGTTGCTATATCTTTTCAGGTTTATCAGACTTATAGTTTTCCAATAAATAATTTTAAAGCATTGTTTTTCTCAAAATATGGCTAGCCATAAACTCCATGACTTAAACTGCATATTCTTACTGATATGGCAAGCCATTCCTTAATTTTTTATAATTGTATGTATCGCTTTCACACTTATTGAGCATTATATTACTTATCTAGTACATGTTTTGGTAGCGCTTTATTTTGATGGTCCAGTTGAGTATTAGTAGACTGTCTGCTTAATATCTGTTGATACAGACATTCAACAGACATTTAACTCACTATAAGAAACTTTGCAAGGACTTGTCAACTTTCATTAACCATAACCCCAACAGTCTACTTATAATCTAATGAGAATTAGTTGGCATGTAGATGCAATGTACAGTAACTTAAATTCAACAAACGAACCATCAAAATAAAGTGTGACCCATGTTTTACAGTGGATGCCTTTCCAGCTGCAACCCATCTCTAAGAAACATCCGTACACTCTCATTCACACACATACACTACAGAGAATTTAGCCTACCCAATTCACCTATAGCACATGTCTTTGGGCTGTGGGGGAAACCAGAGCACCTGGAGGAAACCCACGCGATCGTGCTACCCACTGCGCCACCATGGCACCATAGTTATAATGGTAATAATTAAAATAAGTATGCAAACTGAAAAAATTTAAGTTAAAAGTAGTCAAAACAATTATAAATGCTATAATTGACCTATATTTGACCTTTTATGTGACGCTGCTTTGACACAATCTACACTGTATAAGCGCTATACAAATAAAGGTGAATTGAATTGAATTGAATATAATTGTGTATTTAAATAAAAGCAAAGTAATATTTAGTATGATATAAATAATAATATATTTAAATTATATACTGTATATAAACTAATTCATATTATATTCAGAATATAGGTCATTTAGGTCATAGGTTATTTTTTAAACCAGTGCCTATTTTCCCCTCGAACCGTTAGCATCCCCATTATTTGCTTGAGGTATTATCGACTTTATGAAATCCATTAATCCTTTCAGGCGTCCGCAGGCTAAATCACCCAAGCTGATGCTCCAACACCTCCATTCAATAAAGCCTAATCTCCCTGCGCAATCAGCAATTAACTCCAACACCTCCGCCATAATTCTGTGAAATCATTTGCACTGAATCATGCATGATAATCTGGGAAGAGTCTCATTAAAGATAATGTGTTGATGACACCGATAACTCTCGGGCTCCCCCTGTGTTTGTTGTCAGATGGTTCAGTCCTGGTGGAGTAGTTGAAGCACTTAAAGCAAACACATCCTAATTTCCTACTTATACCACATGCTAAAATATGTGTATTTATGTAAAGAAAAAGTACATACTTTTGAGTGTGTATCAGAGAAGAATGCAAGCTTTGGGACAAGCTTTGAGGCCAGCTTCCAGCCTCCGCTGCTGAGACTGCAGGTCTACACAAGACGTTTGGCCAGCGGAGAAATTAAAATGGTTGCGCCCAACTGAGTCTGGTTCCTCTCAAGGTTTTTTTCTTCACTTTTGCCAATTAGTGAAGTTTTTTCTCTCTCCGCTGTCGCCACTGGCTTACATGGTTCGGGATCTGTAGAGCTGCGCATCGTTGGTTTTGCTCTTCAGTGTTTGGACTCTCAGTAGTGAATATTAAACCACACTGAACTGAGCTAAACTGAACTGAATTTAAACACTAAAAACTGAACTACACTGTTCCAATTTACTGTGACTTTTTATGTGAAGCTGCTTTGACACAATCTACATTGTAAAAGCGCTATACAAATAAAGGTGAATTGAATTGAATTGAACAAACTACTTCCTCATAAACTGACTGTTATGTTGCTTAGTTATGTGTCAATCATCTCGAAACATTATCCGCATTTATGTATCATACCATCATAAATGTATCCATTAACTGTTAAGAATTGTTGTGGCTCAGTCTAGAACAGGGGTTCTATATATATATACAGTTGAAGTCAGAATTATTAGCCCCCCTGTTTATTTTTTCCTCCAATTACTGTTTTACGAAGATAAGATTTTTTTCAACACATTTCTAAACATAATAGTTTTAATAACTCATCTTTAATAACTGATTTATTTTATCTTTGCCATGATGACAGTAAATAATATTTGACTAGATATTTTTCAAGATACTTCTATAGAGCTTAAAGTGACATTTAAAGGCTTAACTAGGTTAATTAGGTTAACTAGGCAGGTTAGGGTAAATAGGAAAGTTATTGTATAATGAGGGTTTGTTCTGTAGACAGTCGAAAAAAATATATAGCTTAAAGGGGCTAATAATTTTGACCCTAAAATGGTTAATAAAAAATTTAAAACTGCTTTTATTCTAGCCGAAATAAAACTAATAAGACTTTCTCCAGAAGAAAAAATATTATAGGAAATACTGTGACAATTTCCTTGCTCTGTTAAACATCATTTGGGAGATATTTAAAAAAGAAAAAAATGCAAAGGGGGCGAATAATTCTGACTTCAACTGTATATATGAGCAATATCACATGAGTAGCTGTGCGATATGGCCACCAGTGCTGATATACAGCCATATCGCACTGCTACGAGTGTGATATTGCTTTTACACAACAGTTCGACGGCATAATCGTGTATATAATAAAAGAAAATCAAACACAGAGAGTCTAAAAACCCTTTTGTATTAGGAACTATTTTCTTCCGCCGTTCATTCACATCTGCAGCTGACGTCGGAACAGCAGAAGCCGTTACTAATTCACCAACTTCACTTTAGAGCTAGTGTTTGAATGATTCTCACGTAATGTATATGGTGATGACAAAACAGGTGATTTTGCTGACATTTTAAGATTATAAGGCTGAACGTGTCATGAATTGCCCTCCGTCTACAAAGATATCTTCTTACAATGTTAGAGTCTACAGTATTTCTCTGTTGCAATCGGGATATCACAATAATTAATCCGTAAAAAAGTAGCGCAATCACTACCAGACTGCTTTTGTGTTTGTGATAAGGAGGTGGTGTTCGGGGGAGAGGTCTCTGAATAACACTGTTGAGAACCGGGATGGGAAATTATCTGTATTAAAATAGGCGCTGTCCTTATAAATAAACTGCACAGTTGCAATCTATACAAAAGAGAGCGATTGACTTACTTAGAATATCACTTACCAGTTTAATAATGATTTGACCAGCTGTAGTTAGAATCCACGCTGTTTTAATCTTCTAAGCAAGGGCTTATTATGCGGTCCTGGCACCATCTTGGATAGACGTCAACCGTCTTTCGCTATTGGACGCTGACGTTTTGTCTCTCAGAAATGATAAATATTTTGAAAAAGGCACTATCCCTATAAATAAACTGCATAGTTGCAATCTAAACATCTACATTCACGCCTAAAAAAGCCTCAAAAGTACATTATGTTGTCCAATAACTGCAATCTTTGTCAAACTGTAACGTGTCCTCTGCTTGTTGCAGTATGTGGGCGGAGTAATACAGAAGAGTGAGGAGGCTGTACAAATGCTGTTATTGCAAAATATCCCACGGCTATCAACCAATCAGATTCAAGAACCAGACAGAACTGTTGTGTAAATAAGTATATATATATATATATATATATATATATATATATATATATATATATATATATATACATATATATACATATATATATATATATATTTATTTTATTTTAATTTTTAATTTTTTTTTTTATGTCAGAATTATTAGCCCCCAATTATTATAATTTTTTATATTTCCCAAATAATGTTTAACAGAGCAAGGAAATTTTCACAGTATGTCTGATAATATTTTTTCTTCTGGAGAAAGTCTTATTTGTTTTATTTCTTTTTTTGTTTTATTTTATATATTTTTTCAAACTGGCGACCTTCCACATGGGAGTCGGTTGCTCTAAAAAGGAGGCTAAAGACCATGGCCTCTAGCGTCTATCGCTAGAACACCTTTAGAGGTCAGAGTGAGGTTTCCCTTCACAGCACTTCACTAGCTGGTATTTGCTGGACAAGGCTTTAATTTTAGCTGTGTGAAAGTCATTTGTTTTGTTCTTTTTGGAGTGTCAGAATAGACTCCTCCCCTTTCTGGAAAACAGCAGCTAATTTGCATTTAAAGAGACGCCCAAAAAATGGTGTGTTTTTGCTCACATCCAATGATGGCTGATGATCTGTTGGGTGTTTTGAGCTGAAACTTCACAGACACAATTTGGCGATACGGAATACTTATTTGATATCTTATGAAAAGTTGCGTTGCGTTTCCTCTTCACGGATAATCTGTAGAAAACACTGATAACTCTCGGGCTCCCCCTGTGTTTGCTGTCAGATGGTTCAGTCCTCGTGGAGTAGTTTGTAGGCGTGTTGTTTTTTTCCATTAATTGATCCTGAAGACATCAAAGAGCTTCAT